>NC_089316.1:10700881-11003381 GCF_036669915.1 Pocillopora verrucosa | reverse complement strand
ACAGACAAATATGGAAACTTCGTAAATTGGGTAAAAAAAAAAAGAACATATCAGTGCATAGTTCATACATAAATATAGTCACCGATTGCTTTAAACTCACCAGCTTTCATCCAACTATCATTTTAAAAATGTGTTTGCTAAGTTTGTGCTCGTGTCAAAACTCGTTTGACTGATTAAAAAATTCCTTATTATCTTATTTTGTGAAGCCTGATATGATAGGACAGGAAAAATCTTGAGTCTGTGAGCAACAACTAAGGATGTTTAGGCTGTGGAGCTCCTTCTCCGAGCCAGTTCTTAGTGCGTTGTCTCACTTCTTAAATGGTGAAGATCTTAAATCTCTTGCACTTACCTTTTGTTAAACCAATAGGTAAAGGCTATAACGCTCAAAACGTCCGCTTAGAAACTATTTACGGTGGTCAATTCACGTTATCAACTCAGCTGATAAAACTTAATTATCTTTTTAACTTTCCCCAACTACCCAGCACCACAGTTTCTCTAGAAAATCGCTCCCTTTATCCTCCTTGAATAAACGTATATGTCTATAAGCTTTTCTGTTTATTTGCTGAGAAGTGGAGATCTAGAATAATCGATGAATGTAAGCAATCACCTTTTGCATTGTTATCAAAGAAACCAAGTTAAGCATGATTTTCTAGACGACGGGATACCATAAAGAAAGTACCTCCCGAACAGAACACCATTTTCCTTAGAGGTAACTAATTTCCTTTTGTAACATAAGATCCTTTATTGAAATAAAATTAATACGATTTTGGTGGAAAAATAGGTTTTGATATCACCATGAGTTTTCAATTTGTATAACACCTTTGCATGTATGAAATTCATATATTTGCACTGCGGTGAAGAAACTGATTTAAGAGATCCTCGCAGCTATGAACACGACTGAACTAGTAGTTGAAAATAGGACCTGAAAAAAAAATTAATTTTATCTAAAATCATTATTCGTCAATGCGATGATTTATTTAGACCCAACATATTGACCAGCTCCCAGTTGGCTTGTTAGCTCAGTTGGTAGAGCGCTGCACCGGTATATATCGCAAAGGTCATGAGTTCATATCCCGTCCGGGCCTGAATTTTTCCATATGTATAACACCTGTTGGTTATGCTGGTCAAAATCGTGATAAAAAAAAAATTCAAACCAAAAACAAAACAAACCAAACAAAACAGAAAAAAAAAATAATTGAAGCTCACTTTAAGGTCTTTAAAGAAAAGAAGCTACAAATTAAGAGCTAGATCGAGTCTGAAACGAAAAAACTTTTGTGTTTGAGAAATTTTCCTTCGTGTCGCAAATGATCTCTTATTTTAAAAGCTTGTTATATTTTTTGTTATTCATTTTTATTACAATTATACAAGCCATTTTAAAAGTGGAAAAAAAGTATCACAATCAAGAACTGAAAAAAAGCTAATTTTGTGGAGTTAATTGCTTTTTAGGTTGCGATCTTCTCTACACAAGAAATTGCTATGGCAACACCACATCCACCTTTTAGCTAAGCGTGCCTGAAACTGTGCGGCAAATTCAGCGTGATCTGCGGCATTTTGTAATGATCACGCATTTTGAAATAATTTACGCATAGTCGTAGCTCGTCATCAAATTCAACAATACTATTTTATTTCTTTATTGTTTCTATGCTTTCGTGACAAAAGTCGAGATTAGTACAATTTCGGTCAGGGTGTTATTTCAAATTGCGTACACCGACAATTATTACATGCCGGAGCACTAATAACAAAGTGTGTAGGTCGTCTTTATTACAAAATGCCGCAACTGTTATATCAAAATGAGCAAGTTATTACAAAATGCATTCTTTATTTCAAAATGCGTCGTTGTGAAAAAATGTGGCAGGACACACTGAATTCGAATTGAAGTCGCCCTATCAAGATTATTTATTCTTAGATGTATAAAACTAACGACGACTTTACAGATTCTTTGGCTCGTTTTTGACAAACAGATATATGAAAGTTAGAACTAACGATGCATTTAAATGGGATGTACTAGCCATGGTAACTGTTTCTTGCGATTGGAAAAAAAAAACCCTACATCAATTTTGTTATCATCGAAGCAAAATATAGAAACATGTGCCATTAATCGATCACACAACAACTTGTAGAAAATAACGAAACTGTTCTTGGCCCCCAGAGAAAATATTTGAGGCGTTATTCTCATACCGTTTTCATAGAAGCATTCTTAATTCGCCATCAAGTATCCTTGGTAACCACTACCTCACTTATAAAACCGAAGCACCCAGTTCTCCACAAGCTATTCTTCAACTGAAGGAAGTTTGAGGACTTTGAGTTGATCGTTCCTGTGACAAGTGAGGAAAACATTTAACAGTTAAGTGTATATAAGAACTTACCTTAACTTTCCTTGGGCTTAACTAAAACGGTGTTACTGGCGATCCTAGTTTTTGAGACTGATATATGGAAGAAAGTTCTCCATTTTTTTTGTAGTTGAGTTTTGTTCTAAAACACTGAGATAACGCCCAAGAGGTGGTTTCTTTTAAAACGTATTCAATCGATGTGGCAAACGATGAAATGATAAGTATCAGGTTAAGATTTAACGATAATGTAACCTGTAACCTTTTAATCAAGCCGTCTCCGACCCAGCTCTGAAGCCGAGGGAGGGAACATTGGAGTTTCCGTTTTCGCCTATTTTGTAAGGTTTTTTTTTTTTTTTTGTTTTTTTTTTGCACTGCACATTGTTGGTACTCTGGGCTTGGTTTCTTGCTTTTCAATTGGCTTCTCTCTTCTTGAGCTTCCTTTTCCATAAGTATAAATAAATCAATTAAAGAGACCCTCAGAAACGTCCAGAGAAGAGGCTTAGGTCTCCTGTACGGTTGGTTGTTGCAGGCAGAATAAATACGCGGCTATGGAATATCAAGCCTTCTACCATGTGCTAGGTCATAGATTCAACCAAATAAGTGCGTACAATGGATCAAGTGGTTTTTGCAACTGACCCGTTTGGCTGGGCTAGCCCATCTGTTTGTCGTTTTGTGTTTATGTAGGGAGTGACTTATTGTTTGCTGATTGTATTTTTTCCTCAGTAATTGCTCAAGATGTCTATTCTGGCAAAGTTCTTCATTTTTGTGTTGTTAAGTGGCATGGTTTTGGGCGGAAAAATCCATGAAGACTCGCCTGAAGGTGGTGAGCTTTTCTTTTCTTGTTTTTTTAAATCGTAATTATAAGAAAGGTACACGTTATTATTAGCCAATGAGAACTCAAAGTGGAAAAAAGCAAACAGCCTAAGGGCGGGAAAACGCGAATGACCAAGCCGTATCTGAATGGCTCAGAGGATGGCGCAAGTTTTCTAGACCAATCACTGAGCAAAATTAAGTAAAACTAAAGTAGTTTCAGATTAATTTCGACACCCAATTAAAAATTGCTCGATCAAGTCAAAAATTGAGAGCTAGGAATACAAAAATACTAAAAAAAAACATTCCTCTGCGATGACGACCTTTCCTTAAACAGTGAGTTTCGATATCGACTTGGGTATGTAAGCGCCTATAAAACCTTTTTCCTCACCGTGGACGAAGCATTGTCTTCAGGAAAATGTGTTGAACGTCAAATTCTCGTAGCTTTTTTCATCTCTGCTATAGCATGGTTTTCAAGCAATTTTTATCGCCCAATCCTCTATCTGGCTCAGTAGTCTAAGAAATCCCTCTCTATTCGTAAAGCCACGTCATCTTTTCAAAAGATTCAGCAAGAGCCGACTCAACTGGATGTATTCGAATAATCTTAAAATCTATAACTAAAATTTAAAAAAAAAACCGTCCATCCCTTATTCGTTTATCAGCAGTAACACACCATCAGGAGAAGCGAATGCCATGCCAGTTCCCTTGTTATGAAGGATCGTGTCCTTATGAATTGTACGCGACACCTGACGTCTGTCCTCATCAGTGGGAAATCTGTTGTTCGCCGGTGGTAAGGTTTCTATAAACGTCAGATTGCATAAAAAACAAGCTTTAGTGGTCAAATCGGTTTAAAGCGAGGTTCGACTGAGTCCCGTACAACCAAACTAGAGCCATCACTTTAGCCAATCAGGACAATGGAAGAGATCCAAAAGAACCAATGAGAGCTCACAAGGATTTTTTCCGTGCAGTTAGGTTGCACGAGCCTCAAAGACCAATTACAAAAATCCAAACAAAATCATTAGCCAGTCATAAAAAATGGAACATATGAAAAGGAACTATTGTAAAATCAAAACAACGACAAACGTAGCGGGAAGCGGGTATAAGCGGGTATAAGCGAGTGGTCTAATCGCTTTTAGTTTGAGATATTTAGTCATCGATAGCTTCGTTTTACAAGTTACGTTTATGTTACCTGACTCTCATCTTTCATTTTGTTTTCACAGGATTTTTAGCCCTCAGTAAGCGAGTTGAAACTGTAATCGTTTTGACTAAATGAAATAAAAGCATGTAAAACGTTAATGTCGATCACTGGATGCTTGTCTTTTCAAATCACCCAACAACACTTTGCTTTTCCCCCCACACCACAGGCGTAAAAGGGCCAAATATTTTCAAATTTCGTCCTGATCGATAACAGCATAAAAACAACGAGGCTGATATCAAGCCATCTTGACGGAACGAACACGGCCACTATCTCAAAAACTAATAAGAGACAATGAAATGTCCATACAAAGCAAAAAAGTATCAAAGATTGCACACAAAAAACGTATTCAAAAGAGCAGAAAAGTATTTTTGTAACGAATGTGTTAAGAATGGTACGCGTTTCCTGCCTTAGAATTAGTTATTGTTCAGCAAGAAATGTCGATCATCTCGAATCACAAACATTTGTCGAAGATAATTTTATGGGGATGGTTTGTGTCAAAATTAACAGTACTAAATTGAATACTTTAAATTGAATGGGCTTCTACCAAATTGGATGGCTTACTATTGGATGGAATGAATGGCTCACCGCGTATTAAATGCTGGGTCTAACACAAGGAACCTGATCTATACTTGGCGCCAGCCTCTCGCAGGCCATATTTTTTAAGCGGCGTTATTGCTAATAGCGGTCCCCTCTACTTCCTGTCCAAAAAAAGGTTTTCTTTCATATTTTGTCTCTGAAAAGGGGTTTGGGACACGTGTTCTAAACTTAGTCACCACATGCCAAAATTGATTTTTGACTAGACCATCCGTGTGGACAGCAATCGAAATGCTGGGTCTAACACAAGGAACCTGATATATACTTAGCGCCAGCCTCTCGCAGGCCATATTTTTTAAGCGGCGTTCTTGCTAATAGCAGTCCCCTCGACTTCTTGTCCAAAAAAGGTTTTTTTCATATTTTGCCTCTGAAAAGGGTTTAGGACACGTGTTTTAAACTTAGTCACCACATGCCAAAATTGATTTTTGACTAGACCATCCGTGTGGACAGCAATCGAAGATGTTAATTTCACAGATTTTATCGAGCGCGCTGCGACTGCATTCATATAGGTCACGGAATACTCTCTTGCTGCTAGTTACAAGATGTATTCAGTCAGTTTACAGACAATATATGAAAAAATTCACCTGAAACCTTATTCATACTAGTGTCATCAGAGAAGAGCCTTTTCTTCGACCTTTATTTGTATATCAAAAACTAACCAATTTGTAGGAAAGAATCATCGAAAAGGAAAGGGGTAAATTGAGCTAAAAAAAAGCATATCATTGCATAGTTTACAATAGTAATAGGACCGGGTGGAGTCCATTTCGGTCTGTAATCATACTCGTGAGGTTTTGGATGAAAAATAGATCCCTAGCTGTTCTAAAACATTGCATAAACGTGATAAGTCGTAGGCTTGTATAACTTACAAAGCAAACAAAGGTGATCCCAAGGCGCCTCTTCGATGATTTTCGCTTAATGCAGACGTCGACCACGCCATGCAAAAAGAGAGTAAAATTTAGTATAATTCAGGTTATTACAGACATACTGTGTAGCAAACGAGTTCAAATACGTTACGGTGTTATTTACAAAACAACACGCATACACTCGGCAAGACTTCTTGCCGTTTCTTCCGAGATTTAGTACACGGAACGCAATGCACTGGCCCTCCTTTCTGTAGGAGGATCAAAATATGGAATTTTGACCATTTCCAGAATTTTCAAACAGTTTTAATAGTCCATTATCATGGGCAAAATATACGAATGAACCTTTTTTCGACGGGAAGTCGAAGGGACCGCTCACAGCGAGGGCGGCACTTAGAAAATTTCGCCGGCAAGAGACTGGCGCCGATTATACAATAGGCTCCTCGCGTTCGGCCCAACACTCAATGTGCGATGAGCCATTCAATAGTGAAAGTTATCCAATATCTGGAAGTAAGCCATCCAATATTTGGTAGTAGGCAATCCAGTGTGTCAGCCACTCAATTTGGTCAGCCATTTCAAAGTGAACCATCCAACATTTGGTAGTGAGCCATCAAGTTTAAAAGTGAGCCACTCAATAGTGAGCCATCCAATTTGTGAGTCATTCAGTTTGGAGAGCCATTCAATTTAGTGAGCCATCCAATATTTGGTAGTGAGCCATCCATTTTAAAAGTGAGCCACTCAATAGTGAGCCATCCAATTTGTGAGCCATTCAATTTGGTGAGCCATTTAATGTGAACCATCCAATATTTGGTAGTGAGCCATCAAGTTTAAAAGTGAGCCACTCAATAGTGGGCAATCTAATTTGTGAGCCAATCCAGCGTGGAGAGCCATTTAATGGTGAGTCATTCACTTAGGTACTACTCATTTTGACACAATCCACCCACAATATACGCATGCAAAGTCGTACAGGACACTCGAAACTGCTAGCTTCGCAACTTACCCTCTGACAGGTTTACAGATTTTCTATAATTTCATTAACTTCATTTTATCAAATTAGAAGAAAACAACTTGCCTTCGATATTTTTCTTGCCCGAAATAAACTGCATTTAACCGCAAACATATCCTGTAGTTAAAAAAAAAGCAAAAGGCAACGATTGTAGGAAAAAGAGCGTTTCACTTTGCGATTTAGCTTGATCAGATCACCTGCATGATTTGTTCTTCCCTTCCTCCGCCCTTCCCTCTTAATCAAACGTGTTAGAACTCTTGTTTCCATTCGACATTTTCCAGTATCGAAAACGTTTTCTTTCATATTTTGCCCCTGAAAAGGATTTAGGACACATGTTTCAGAATAGGTCGCCACATGCCAGAATTGATTTTTGGCCAGACAATCGATGTGGACAGCTTTTATACCGTATTTATTTGGCTAGAAGCCGTGCGATTTTTACACAAATTCACGCTAATATTTGGTAAAATCTGATCTATAGAAGAGGGTTCGGCCTATAGCCGAGATTTTTCCTAAAACAAAACTTTTTCGACTTATTAGAACAATGATAAATCGGCACGTATTCGTTTATAAGCCGAGCGAAAATAAATAAAATAAACTCAGGGTACAGCATGTTGGTCATAAACTTTTTTATTTTGTGGTGGCTCTTAAAGGAGCCGTTTGTTCGTAGTTGAAGCGACCTGTTCTTACTGCTCGTCGCCCTACTGTCGGTATCGAATTCATCATCCACTTCCTTTTCTCAGATTCTTTACTTAGTGGCGTTTACTAAGTTTTATTGACTCGGTAGGATCACATTAAATTCATGTTGACTGTGATATGTCGCTTTCAGTTCAGTAGCCTAAATTAATATTAATTAATTATCGGTTAACGCTGTGCGATTACGTGTGTTTCAGGAGAGATCAATCTTTCCTTCTTATACTTTTCGATCCTTCTAAATATTCATGACAGTCAGTTAGTTTCTTTTGTGAAGTCTCTGTCTTTTTATGAAAATTGCGTTCTAAAATAGGTCTCAGCCTATAGCCGAATGTTTTGGTTTAATTTTTCGTGATGATGCCGCTGAGTTTACAAATTGGAAGTTTGGGGTCTCGGCTTATAGCCAGGATCGGCTTATATCCAAGTAAATACAGTAAGTGTAAATTTCACAGATTTTATCGAGCGCGCTGCGACTGCAATCATAAGGCTCACGGTAATTTCTCTTAGTGCAAGTTACAAGATGTGTTCAGTCAGTTTATGGACAAAATATGGAAACTTTGTAAACTGGGCTAAACAAAAGCATATTAGTTCTAGCTAGCTTTCATCTAGCCATCATTTTAACAATCTGATTGCTAAATTTGTGCTCGTGTAAAAACTCATTTGCATAATCAAAAAATTCCTTATTATCCTATACACGAATAAGCATAGTGTTTCATGAGAAGCTAGAGATGATCCAGTCTGCGCTTTTGGATGGGCGTCAACGAAGCTATTTCATCAATCAGATTGAATAAGCTATGTTGAAAAGAACTTCTGTCCTGAGGACTCACATTTAATTTGCGTACATCGTAAGCCCCTTTATGTTACTTGAATATATCAAAATAGAGACATTGTACTCTAGAAATGTATTATGGAATCTGCCCTAGAGCAGAAATCGCAATGGTTGTTGGTTGCAATATCAAAGTTCTTGAGTTCTTTTAAGTAATGATTATCTTGTGTAATATTTTAGATAAAAATTGCACGAGTTCTTTGTCTTTAGTAATGATATATCTTGGTAAAATTGCTTCGCCAGTCAAGAGAAGTTTTTGAGAAAATTTCTTTCCATTTCTTTTATTCCGGTGGGTTCCGACACAGAGCACTCATGAAACGAAAAACAGAATTAAAAGTAAGAAAACTTTTCTCCATAATTTTCAATAGTTTGCACAGTTAAACAACTATCTTTCCGATCTATTTCTCTTGTCTCCTCGCCACTTTCGAGAAATTCGTCCATAAAAACCTTTGGAATATAGGACGTTTTCTTTTTGTTTACTCGTTCTCTTATTGTTCGTCAACAGTTTCAAAGCTGACGTTTCGAGGGTTAGCCCTTCGTCACAGCGAATGGAGAAATCTTGGGTTGTGCGTGTATGTTTTGTATGCAGAAAATGGAGCAACGCTATTTCACCCTCCCCTTCCCCCCCTTTTTGTTGTTTAATGACCAGTCCCTTATCAGGGCCCCGTATATGGTTCTTAGTACGCTGTCTCACTTCTTAAATGGTGAAGCCCTTTAATCCCTACACTTTCTTTTTGTTAAACCAATGGGTAATGTCAGCAGATCTTGAGTTAGAAGTCTACAAGGACAACTGAATCTGGGGTCATTGTTGATCAGCAAAAGAAGTTTTGTTGTAAATATTCTGTTCATTTTAAAAGCAATAGAATATATGCATTACAAAGCACTGAAAAGTGAATGATTCTTTTTCGTACGTTAGGAATGTTATATATGTTATCATACAAAAAAATAAATGACGAGAAGTTTAAGTTCTTATGCGTTTATGTAAATTGACTGGGAAATAGCTCTTGCATTTTTGTTTACACTGACTTGAGAATGTTTGCGTCATTCGCTCTAACAAAAGGATATAACGCTTAAACCGTTCGCGTAGAAACTCTTTAAGGTGGTCAATTTACGTTATCAACTCGGTTGATAAAACTATGTTATCTCTTTAAATTTCCCTAACGATGCAGCACCGCAGTTTCTCTAGAAAATTGCCCCCTTCATCCTCCTCGAATAAACATATATGTCTACAAGCTTTGCTGTTTATTTGCTAAGAAGTGAATATCTAGAATAATCGATAAATGTAAGCAATCACCTTTTGCATTGTTATCAAAGACACCAAGTTAAGCATGATTTTCTAGACGACAGGATGTCGTGAAGAAAGTACTTCCCGAACAAAACACCATTTTCCTTGGAGATACCTAATTTCCTTTTGAAACGTAGGATCCTTCATGGAAATATAATTACTACAATTTTGTTGGAAAAATAGGTTTTGATATCACCATGAGTTTTCAATTTGTATAACACCTTTACATGTATGAAATTCATATATTTGCACTGCGGTGAAGACACTGATTTAAGAGATCCTCGCAGCTATGAACACGACTGAACTAGTAGTTGAAAATAGGACCTGAAAAAAAATTTAATTTTCTTCAGGTCCTATCTTCAACTACTAGTTCGCAAAGGTCATGGGTTCATATCCCGTCCGGGCCTGAATTTTTCCATATGTATAACACCTGTTAGTTATGCTGGTCAAAATTGTGATAAAAAAAATTCAAACCAAAACAAAACAAACCAAACAAAACAGAAAAAAAAAATAATTGAAGCTCACTTTAAGGTCTTTAAAGAAAAGAAGTTACAAATTAAGAGCTAGATCGAGTCTGAAACGAAAAACGTTTGTGTTTGAGAAACTTTCCTTCGTGTCGCAAATGATCTCTTATTTTAAAAGCTTGTTATATTTTTTGTTTTTCATTTTTATTACAATTATACAAGCCGTTTCAAAAGTGGAAAAAAGTATCACAATCAAGAACTGAAAAAAGCTAATTTTGTGGAGTTAATTGCTTTTTAGGTTGCGATCTTCTCTACACACGAAATTGCTATGGTAACACCACATTCACCTTTTAGCTAAACGTGCCTGAAACTGTGCGGCAAATTCAGCGTGATCTGCGGCATTTTGTAATGATCACGCATTTTGAAATAATTTACGCATAGTCGTAGCTCGTCATTAAATTCAACAATACTATTTGATTTCTTTATTGTTTCTATGCTTTCGTGACAAAAGTCGAGATTAGTACAATTTCGGTCAGGGTGTTATTTCAAATTGCGTACACCGACAATTATTACATGCCGGAGCACTAATAACAAAGTATGTAGGTCGTCTTTATTACAAAATGCCGCAACCATTATATCAAAATGAGCAAGTTATTACAAAATGCATTCTTTATTTCAAAATGCGTCGTTGTGAAAAAATGTGGCAGGACACACTGAATTCGAATTGAAGTCGCCCTATCAAGATTATTTATTCTTAGATGTATAAAACTAACGACGACTTTACAGATTTTTTGGCTCGTTTTTGACAAACAGATATATGAAAGCTAAAACTAACGATGCATTTAAATGGGATGTACTAGCCATGGTAACTGTTTCTTGCGATTGGAAAAAAAAAACCCTACATCAATTTTGTTATCATCGAAGCAAAATATAGAAACATGTGCCATTAATCGATCACACAAAAACTTGTAGAAAATAACGAAACTGTTCTTGGCCCCCAGAGAAAATATTTGAGGCGTTATTCTCATACCGTTTTCATAGAAGCATTCTTAATTCGCCATCAAGTATCCTTGGTAACCACTACCTCACTTATAAAACCGAAGCACCCAGTTCTCCACAAGCTATTCTTCAACTGAAGGAAGTTTCAGGACTTTGAGTTGATCGTTCCTGTGACAAGTGAGGAAAACATTTAACAGTTAAGTGTATATAAGAACTTACCTTAACTTTCCTTGGGCTTAACTAAAACGGTGTTACTGGCGATCCTAGTTTTTGAGACTGATATATGGAAGAAAGTTCTCCATTTTTTTTGTAGTTGAGTTTTGTTCTAAAACACTGAGATAACGCCCAAGAGGTGGTTTCTTTTAAAACGTATTCAATCGATGTGGCAAACGATGAAATGATAAGTATCAGGTTAAGATTTAACGATAATGTAACCTGTAACCTTTTAATCAAGCCGTCTCTGACCCAGCTCTGAAGCCGAGGGAGGGAACATTGGAGTTTCCGTTTTCGCCTATTTTGTAAGGTTTTTTTTTTTTTTTTTGTTTTTTTTTTTGCACTGCACATTGTTGGTACTCTGGGCTTGGTTTCTTGCTTTTCAATTGGCTTCTCTCTTCTTGAGCTTCCTTTTCCATAAGTATAAATAAATCAATTAAAGAGACCCTCAGAAACGTCCAGAGAAGAGGCTTAGGTCTCCTGTACGGTTGGTTGTTGCAGGCAGAATAAATACGCGGCTATGGAATATCAAGCCTTCTACCATGTGCTAGGTCATAGATTCAACCAAATAAGTGCGTACAATGGATCAAGTGGTTTTTGCAACTGACCCGTTTGGCTGGGCTAGCCCATCTGTTTGTCGTTTTGTGTTTATGTAGGGAGTGACTTATTGTTTGCTGATTGTATTTTTTCCTCAGTAATTGCTCAAGATGTCTATTCTGGCAAAGTTCTTCATTTTTGTGTTGTTAAGTGGCATGGTTTTGGGCGGAAAAATCCATGAAGACTCGCCTGAAGGTGGTGAGCTTTTCTTTTCTTGTTTTTTTAAATCGTAATTATAAGAAAGGTACACGTTATTATTAGCCAATGAGAACTCAAAGTGGAAAAAAGCAAACAGCCTAAGGGCGGGAAAACGCGAATGACCAAGCCGTATCTGAATAGCTCAGAGGATGGCGCAAGTTTTCTAGACCAATCACTGAGCAAAATTAAGCAAAACCAAAGTAGTTGCAGATTAATTTCGACACCCAATTAAAAATTGCTCGATCAAGTCAAAAGTTGAGAGCTAGGAATACAAAAATACTAAAAAAAAACATTCCTCTGCGCTGACGACCTTTGCTTAAACAGTGAGTTTCGATATCGGCTTGGGTATGTAAGCGCCTATAAGACCTTTTTCCTCACCGTGGACGAAGCATTGTCTTCAGGAAAATGTGTTGAACGTCAAATTCTCGTAGCTTTTTTCATCTCTGCTATAGCATGGTTTTCAAGCAATTTTTATCACCCAATCCTCTATCTGGCTCAGTAGTCTAAGAAATCCCTCTTTATTCGTAAAGCCACGTCATCTTTTCAAAAGATTCAGCAAGAGCCGACTCAACTGGATGTATTCGAATAATCTTAAAATCTATAACTAAAATTTAAAAAAACCATCCATCCCTTATTCGTTTATCAGCAGTGACACACCATCAGGAGAAGCGAGAGGAATGCCCGTTCTCTTGTCTGCCAGGACCGTGTCCTTATCAGTTGCCCCCGACTGGTGACTTCTGTTTTAATCCGATGGAAGTCTGTTGTCAGACGGTAAGGTTTCTATAAACGTCAGATTGCATAAAAAAAAAGCTTTAGTGGTCAAATCGGTTTAAAGCGAGGTTCGACTGAGTCCCGTACAACCAAACTAGAGCCATCACTTTAGCCAATCAGGACAATGGAAGAGATCCAAAAGAACCAATGAGAGCTCACAAGGATTTTTTCCGTGCAGTTAGGTTGCACGAGCCTCAAAGACCAATTACAAAAATCCAAACAAAATCATTAGCCAGTCATAAAAAATGGAACATATGAAAAGGAACTATTGTAAAATCAAAACAACGACAAACGTAGCGGGAAGCGGGTATAAGCGGGTATAAGCGAGTGGTCTAATCGCTTTTAGTTTGAGATATTTAGTCATCGATAGCTTCGTTTTACAAGTTACGTTTATGTTACCTGACTCTCATCTTTCATTTTGTTTTCACAGTGAGAAGTCATTTCCATATGACAGGAGGCTATTTAGCCCTCAGTAAGCGAGTTGAAACTGTAATCGTTTTGACTAAATGAAATAAAAGCATGTAAAACGTTAATGTCGATCACTGGATGCTTGTCTTTTCAAATCACCCAACAACACTTTGCTTTTCCCCCCACACCACAGGCGTAAAAGGGCCAAATATTTTCAAATTTCGTCATGATCGATAACAGCATAAAAACAACGAGGCTGATATCAAGCCATCTTGACGGAACGAACACGGCCACTATCTCAAAAACTAATAAGAGACAATGAAATGTCCATACAAAGCAAAAAAGTATCAAAGATTGCACACAAAAAACGTATTCAAAAGAGCAGAAAAGTATTTTTGTAACGAATGTGTTAAGAATGGTACGCGTTTCCTGCCTTAGAATTAGTTATTGTTCAGCAAGAAATGTCGATCATCTCGAATCACAAACATTTGTCGAAGATAATTTTATGGGGATGGTTTGTGTCAAAATTAACAGTACTAAATTGAATACTTTAAATTGAATGGGCTTCTACCAAATTGGATGGCTTACTATTGGATGGAATGAATGGCTCACCGCGTATTAAATGCTGGGTCTAACACAAGGAACCTGATCTATACTTGGCGCCAGCCTCTCGCAGGCGATATTTTTTAAGCGGAGTTATTGCTAATAGCGGTCCCCTCTACTTCCTGTCCAAAAAAAGGTTTTCTTTCATATTTTGTCTCTGAAAAGGGTTTGGGACACGTGTTTTAAACTTAGTCACCACATGCCAAAATTGATTTTTGACTAGACCATCCGTGTGGACAGCAATCGAAATGCTGGGTCTAACACAAGGAACCTGATATATACTTAGCGCCAGCCTCTCGCAGGCCATATTTTTTAAGCGGCGTTCTTGCTAATAGCAGTCCCCTCGACTTCTTGTCCAAAAAAGGTTTTTTTCATATTTTGCCTCTGAAAAGGGTTTAGGACACGTGTTTTAAACTTAGTCACCACATGCCAAAATTGATTTTTGACTAGACCATCCGTGTGGACAGCAATCGAAGATGTTAATTTCACAGATTTTATCGAGCGCGCTGCGACTGCATTCATATAGGTCACGGAATACTCTCTTGCTGCTAGTTACAAGATGTATTCAGTCAGTTTACAGACAAAATATGAAAAATTCACCTGAAACCTTATTCATACTAGTGTCATCAGAGGAGAGCCTTTTCTTCGACCTTTATTTGTATATCAAAAACTAACCAATTTGTAGGAAAGAATCATCGAAAAGGAAAGGGGTAAATTGAGCTAAAAAAAAGCATATCATTGCATAGTTTACAATAGTAATAGGACCGGGTGGAGTCCATTTCGGTATGTAATCATACTCGTGAGGTTTTGGATGAAAAATAGATCCCTAGCTGTTCTAAAACATTGCATAAACGTGATAAGTCGTAGGCTTGTATAACTTACAAAGCAAACAAAGGTGATCCCAAGGCGCCTCTTCGATGATTTTCGCTTAATGCAGACGTCGACCACGCCATGCAAAAAGAGAGTAAAATTTAGTATAATTCAGGTTATTACAGACATACTGTGTAGCAAACGAGTTCAAATACGTTACGGTGTTATTTACAAAACAACACGCATACACTCGGCAAGACTTCTTGCCGTTTCTTCCGAGATTTAGTACACGGAACGCAATGCACTGGCCCTCCTTTCTGTAGGAGGATCAAAATATGGAATTTTGACCATTTCCAGAATTTTCAAACAGTTTTAATAGTCCATTATCATGGGCAAAATATACGAATGAACCTTTTTTCGACGGGAAGTCGAAGGGACCGCTCACAGCGAGGGCGGCACTTAGAAAATTTCGCCGGCAAGAGACTGGCGCCGATTATACAATAGGCTCCTCGCGTTCGGCCCAACACTCAATGTGCGATGAGCCATTCAATAGTGAAAGTTATCCAATATCTGGAAGTAAGCCATCCAATATTTGGTAGTGGGCAATCCAGTGTGTCAGCCACTCAATTTGGTCAGCCATTTCAAAGTGAACCATCCAACATTTGGTAGTGAGCCATCAAGTTTAAAAGTGAGCCACTCAATAGTGAGCCATCCAATTTGTGAGTCATTCAGTTTGGAGAGCCATTCAATTTAGTGAGCCATCCAATATTTGGTAGTGAGCCATCCATTTTAAAAGTGAGCCACTCAATAGTGAGCCATCCAATTTGTGAGCCATTCAATTTGGTGAGCCATTTAATGTGAACCATCCAATATTTGGTAGTGAGCCATCAAGTTTAAAAGTGAGCCACTCAATAGTGGGCAATTTAATTTGTGAGCCAATCCAGCGTGGAGAGCCATTTAATGGTGAGTCATTCACTTAGGTACTACTCATTTTGACACAATCCACCCACAATATACGCATGCAAAGTCGTACAGGACACTCGAAACTGCTAGCTTCGCAACTTACCCTCTGACAGGTTTACAGATTTTCTATAATTTCATTAACTTCATTTTATCAAAGGAAAAAGAGCATTTCACTTTGCGATTTAGCTTGATCAGATCACCTGCATGATTTGTTCTTCCCTTCCTCCGCCCTTCCCTCTTAATCAAACGTGTTAGAACTCTTGTTTCCATTCGACATTTTCCAGTATCGAAAACGTTTTCTTTCATATTTTGCCCCTGAAAAGGATTTAGGACACATGTTTCAGAATAAGTCGCCACATGCCAGAATTGATTTTTGGCCAGACAATCGATGTGGACAGCTTTTATACCGTATTTATTTGGCTAGAAGCCGTGCGATTTTTACACAAATTCACGCTAATATTTGGTAAAATCTGATCTATAGAAGAGGGTTCGGCCTATAGCCGAGATTTTTCCTAAAACAAAACTTTTTCGACTTATTAGAACAATGATAAATCGGCACGTATTCGTTTATAAGCCGAGCGAAAATAAATAAAATAAACTCAGGGTACAGCATGTTGGTCATAAACTTTTTTATTTTGTGGTGGCTCTTAAAGGAGCCGTTTGTTTGTAGTTGAAGCGACCTGTTCTTACTGCTCGTCGCCCTACTGTCGGTATCGAATTCATCATCCACTTCCTTTTCTCAGATTCTTTACTTAGTGGCGTTTACTAAGTTTTATTGACTCGGTAGGATCACATTAAATTCATGTTGACTGTGATATGTCGCTTTCAGTTCAGTAGCCTAAATTAATATTAATTAATTATCGGTTAACGCTGTGCGATTACGTGTGTTTCAGGAGAGATCAATCTTTCCTTCTTATACTTTTCGATCCTTCTAAATATTCATGACAGTCAGTTAGTTTCTTTTGTGAAGTCTCTGTCTTTTTATGAAAATTGCGTTCTAAAATAGGTCTCAGCCTATAGCCGAATGTTTTGGTTTAATTTTTCGTGATGATGCCGCTGAGTTTACAAATTGGAAGTTTGGGGTCTCGGCTTACAGCCAGGATCGGCTTATATCCAAGTAAATACGGTAAGTGTAAATTTCACAGATTTTATCGAGCGCGCTGCGACTGCAATCATAAGGCTCACGGTAATTTCTCTTAGTGCAAGTTACAAGATGTGTTCAGTCAGTTTATGGACAAAATATGGAAACTTTGTAAACTGGGCTAAACAAAAGCATATTAGTTCTAGCTAGCTTTCATCTAGCCATCATTTTAACAATCTGATTGCTAAATTTGTGCTCGTGTAAAAACTCATTTGCATAATCAAAAAATTCCTTATTATCCTATACACGAATAAGCATAGTGTTTCATGAGAAGCTAGAGATGATCCAGTCTGCGCTTTTGGATGGGCGTCAACGAAGCTATTTCATCAATCAGATTGAATAAGCTATGTTGAAAAGAACTTCTGTCCTGAGGACTCACATTTAATTTGCGTACATCGTAAGCCCCTTTATGTTACTTGAATATATCAAAATAGAGACATTGTACTCTAGAAATGTATTATGGAATCTGCCCTAGAGCAGAAATCGCAATGGTTGTTGGTTGCAATATCAAAGTTCTTGAGTTCTTTTAAGTAATGATTATCTTGTGTAATATTTTAGATAAAAATTGCACGAGTTCTTTGTCTTTAGTAATGATATATCTTGGTAAAATTGCTTCGCCAGTCAAGAGAAGTTTTTGAGAAATTTCTTTCCATTTCTTTTATTCCGGTGGGTTCCGACACAGAGCACTCATGAAACGAAAAACAGAATTAAAAGTAAGAAAACTTTCCTCCATAATTTTCAATAGTTTGCACAGTTAAACAACTATCTTTCCGATCTATTTCTCTTGTCTCCTCGCCACTTTCGAGAAATTCGTCCATAAAAACCTTTGGAATATAGGACGTTTTCTTTTTGTTTACTCGTTCTCTTATTGTTCGTCAACAGTTTCAAAGCTGTCGTTTCGAGGGTTAGCCCTTCGTCACAGCGAATGGAGAAATCTTGGGTTGTGCGTGTGTGTTTTGTATGCAGAAAATGGAGCAACGCTATTTCACCCTCCCCTTCCCCCCCTTTTTGTTGTTTAATGACCAGTCCCTTATCAGGGCCCAGTATATGGTTCTTAGTACGCTGTCTCACTTCTTAAATGGTGAAGCCCTTTAATCCCTACACTTTCTTTTTGTTAGACCAATGGGTAATGTCAGCAGATCTTGAGTTAGGAGTCTACAAGGACAACTGAATCTGGGGTCATTGTTGATCAGCAAAAGAAGTTTTGTTGTAAATATTCTGTTCATTTTAAAAGCAATAGAATATATGCATTACAAAGCACTGAAAAGTGAATGATTCTTTTTCGTACGTTAGGAATGTTATATATGTTATCATATAAAAAAATAAATGACGAGAAGTTTAAGTTCTTATGCGTTTATGTAAATTGACTGGGAAATAGCTCTTGCATTTTTGTTTACACTGACTTGAGAATGTTTGCGTCATTCGCTCTAACAAAAGGATATAACGCTTAAACCGTTCGCGTAGAAACTCTTTAAGGTGGTCAATTTACGTTATCAACTCGGTTGATAAAACTATGTTATCTCTTTAAATTTCCCTAACGATGCAGCACCACAGTTTCTCTAGAAAATTGCCCCCTTCATCCTCCTCGAATAAACATATATGTCTACAAGCTTTGCTGTTTATTTGCTAAGAAGTGAATATCTAGAATAATCGATAAATGTAAGCAATCACCTTTTGCATTGTTATCAAAGACACCAAGTTAAGCATGAACATCGGATCAAAATCGGCAGAGTTCGTTGTGGGCTCGGATTCTATTGTTACACTCACTCGCTCAGAAGGACAGCATAGTAGCTTACGCCTCTTTAGGCAGTACGCTACAAAAACTAATGAGAGACAAAGAAATGTCCACACAAAGCAAAAACGTATCAAAGATTACAGAAAAAAAATGTATTTAAGAGAGCAGAAAAGTATTTAACTGTTAGGAACGGTACTTTTCCCGCCTTAGAATTAGTCATAACTCAGCAACAAATATCGATCATCTCGAATCGTAAACATTTGTTCGAAGAAGATACGTTTATGGCATGTAACTTTGGCGGGTGGATTGTGTCAAAATTAGTAGTACCAAATTGAATGGCTCACTATTGAATTGCTCACCAAATAGGATGGGTCACTATTGAACGGTTCACTTTAAATTGAATGGGTTTCTACCAAATTGCATGGCTCACCGCGCATTTAATGCTGGGCCTAACGCAAGGAGCCTGAGATATACTCGGCGCCAGCCTCTCGCAGGCCATGTCTTTTAAGTTGCGCTCTCGCTAATAGCGGTCCTCTCGACTACCTGTCAAAAAAACGTTTTCTTTCATATTTTGCCCCTGAAAAGGATTTAGGACACATGTTTCAAAATTGGTCGCCACATGCCAAAATTGATTTTTGGCCAGATCATCCGTGTGAACAGCTATTATAAGCGAAAAGTTCACAGATTTTATTGAGCGCGCTGCGACTGCAATCATAAGGCTCACGTTATTTTCTCTAGCTGCAAGTTACAAGATGTATTCAATCAGTTTACAGACAAAATATGGAAACTTCGTAAATTGGGTAAAAAAAAAAAAGAACATATCAGTGCATAGTTCATACATAAATATAGTCACCGATTGCTTTAAACTCACCAGCTTTCATCCAACTATCATTTTAAAAATGTGTTTGCTAAGTTTGTGCTCGTGTCAAAACTCGTTTGACTGATTAAAAAATTCCTTATTATCTTATTTTGTGAAGCCTGATATGATAGGACAGGAAAAATCTTGAGTCTGTGAGCAACAACTAAGGATGTTTAGGCTGTGGAGCTCCTTCTCCGAGCCAGTTCTTAGTGCGTTGTCTCACTTCTTAAATGGTGAAGATCTTAAATCTCTTGCACTTACCTTTTGTTAAACCAATAGGTAAAGGCTATAACGCTCAAAACGTCCGCTTAGAAACTATTTACGGTGGTCAATTCACGTTATCAACTCAGCTGATAAAACTTAATTATCTTTTTAACTTTCCCCAACTACCCAGCACCACAGTTTCTCTAGAAAATCGCTCCCTTTATCCTCCTTGAACAAACGTATATGTCTATAAGCTTTTCTGTTTATTTGCTGAGAAGTGGAGATCTAGAATAATCGATGAATGTAAGCAATCACCTTTTGCATTGTTATCAAAGAAACCAAGTTAAGCATGATTTTCTAGACGACGGGATACCATAAAGAAAGTACCTCCCGAACAGAACACCATTTTCCTTAGAGGTAACTAATTTCCTTTTGTAACATAAGATCCTTTATTGAAATAAAATTAATACGATTTTGGTGGAAAAATAGGTTTTGATATCACCATGAGTTTTCAATTTGTATAACACCTTTACATGTATGAAATTCATATATTTGCACTGCGGTGAAGAAACTGATTTAAGAGATCCTCGCAGCTATGAACACGACTGAACTAGTAGTTTAAAATAGGACCTGAAAAAAAAAATTAATTTTATCTAAAATCATTATTCGTCAATGCGATGATTTATTTAGACCCAACATATTGACCAGCTCCCAGTTGGCTTGTTAGCTCAGTTGGTAGAGCGCTGCACCGGTATATATCGCAAAGGTCATGAGTTCATATCCCGTCCGGGCCTGAATTTTTCCATATGTATAACACCTGTTGGTTATGCTGGTCAAAATCGTGATAAAAAAAAAATTCAAACCAAAAACAAAACAAACCAAACAAAACAGAAAAAAAAAATAATTGAAGCTCACTTTAAGGTCTTTAAAGAAAAGAAGCTACAAATTAAGAGCTAGATCGAGTCTGAAACGAAAAAACTTTTGTGTTTGAGAAACTTTCCTTCGTGTCGCAAATGATCTCTTATTTTAAAAGCTTGTTATATTTTTTGTTATTCATTTTTATTACAATTATACAAGCCATTTTAAAAGTGGAAAAAAAGTATCACAATCAAGAACTGAAAAAAAGCTAATTTTGTGGAGTTAATTGCTTTTTAGGTTGCGATCTTCTCTACACAAGAAATTGCTATGGCAACACCACATCCACTTTTTAGCTAAGCGTGCCTGAAACTGTGCAGCAAATTCAGCGTGATCTGCGGCATTTTGTAATGATCACGCATTTTGAAATAATTTGCGCATAGTCGTAGTTCGTCATCAAATTCAACAATACTATTTTATTTCTTTATTGTTTCTATGCTTTCGTGACAAAAGTCGAGATTAGTACAATTTCGGTCAGGGTGTTATTTCAAATTGCGTACACCGACAATTATTACATGCCGGAGCACTAATTACAAAGTGTGTAGGTCGTCTTTATTACAAAATGCCGCAACTATTATATCAAAATGAGCAAGTTATTACAAAATGCATTCTTTATTTCAAAATGCGTCGTTGTGAAAAAATGTGGCAGGACACACTGAATTCGAATTGAAGTCGCCCTATCAAGATTATTTATTCTTAGATGTATAAAACTAACGACGACTTTACAGATTCTTTGGCTCGTTTTTGACAAACAGATATATGAAAGCTAGAACTAACGATGCATTTAAATGGGATGTACTAGCCATGGTAACTGTTTCTTGCGATTGGAAAAAAAAAACCCTACATCAATTTTGTTATCATCGAAGCAAAATATAGAAACATGTGCCATTAATCGATCACACAACAACTTGTAGAAAATAACGAAACTGTTCTTGGCCCCCAGAGAAAATATTTGAGGCGTTATTCTCATACCGTTTTCATAGAAGCATTCTTAATTCGCCATCAAGTATCCTTGGTAACCACTACCTCACTTATAAAACCGAAGCACCCAGTTCTCCACAAGCTATTCTTCAACTGAAGTAAGTTTGAGGACTTTGAGTTGATCGTTCCTGTGACAAGTGAGGAAAACATTTAACAGTTAAGTGTATATAAGAACTTACCTTAACTTTCCTTGGGCTTAACTAAAACGGTGTTACTGGCGATCCTAGTTTTTGAGACTGATATATGGAAGAAAGTTCTCCATTTTTTTTGTAGTTGAGTTTTGTTCTAAAACACTGAGATAACGCCCAAGAGGTGGTTTCTTTTAAAACGTATTCAATCGATGTGGCAAACGATGAAATGATAAGTATCAGGTTAAGATTTAACGATAATGTAACCTGTAACCTTTTAATCAAGCCGTCTCTGACCCAGCTCTGAAGCCGAGGGAGGGAACATTGGAGTTTCCGTTTTCACCTATTTTGTAAGGTTTTTTTTTTTTGTTTTGTTTTTTTTTTTTTTGCACTGCACATTGTTGGCACTCTGGGCTTGGTTTCTTGCTTTTCAATTGGCTTCTCTCTTCTTGAGCTTCCTTTTCCATAAGTATAAATAAATCAATTAAAGAGACCCTCAGAAACGTCCAGAGAAGAGGCTTAGGTCTCCTGTACGGTTGGTTGTTGCAGGCAGAATAAATACGCGGCTATGGAATATCAAGCCTTCTACCATGTGCTAGGTCATAGATTCAACCAAATAAGTGCGTACAATGGATCGAGTAGTTTTTGCAACTGACCCGTTTGGCTTGGCTAGCCCATCTGTTTGTCGTTTTGTGTTTATGTAGGGAGTGACTTATTGTTTGCTGATTGTCTTTTTTCCTCAGTAATTGCTCAAGATGTCTATTCTGGCAAAGCTCTTCATTTTTGTGTTGTTAAGTGGCATGGTTTTGGGCGGAAAAATCCATGAAGACTCGCCTGAAGGTGGTGAGCTTTTCTTTTCTTATTTTTTTTAAATCGTAATTATAAGAAAGGTATACGTTATTATTAGCCAATGAGAACTCAAAGTGGAAAAAAGCAAACAGCCTAAGGGCGGGAAAACGCGAATGACCAAGCCGTATCTGAAAGGCTCAGAGGATGGCGCAAGTTTTCTAGACCAATCACTGAGCAAAATTAAGCAAAACCAAAGTAGTTGCAGATTAATTTCGACACCCAATTAAAAATTGCTCGATCAAGTCAAAAGTTGAGAGCTAGGAATACAAAAATACTAAAAAAAAACATTCCTCTGCGCTGACGACCTTTGCTTAAACAGTGAGTTTCGATATCGGCTTGGGTATGTAAGCGCCTATAAGACCTTTTTCCTCACCGTGGACGAAGCATTGTCTTCAGGAAAATGTGTTGAACGTCAAATTCTCGTAGCTTTTTTCATCTCTGCTATAGCATGGTTTTCAAGCAATTTTTATCACCCAATCCTCTATCTGGCTCAGTAGTCTAAGAAATCCCTCTTTATTCGTAAAGCCACGTCATCTTTTCAAAAGATTCAGCAAGAGCCGACTCAACTGGATGTATTCGAATAATCTTAAAATCTATAACTAAAATTTAAAAAAAACCATCCATCCCTTATTCGTTTATCAGCAGTGACACACCATCAGGAGAAGCGAGAGGAATGCCCGTTCTCTTGTCTGCCAGGACCGTGTCCTTATCAGTTGCCCCCGACTGGTGACTTCTGTTTTAATCCGATGGAAGTCTGTTGTCAGACGGTAAGGTTTCTATAAACGTCAGATTGCATAAAAAAAAAGCTTTAGTGGTCAAATCGGTTTAAAGCGAGGTTCGACTGAGTCCCGTACAACCAAACTAGAGCCATCACTTTAGCCAATCAGGACAATGGAAGAGATCCAAAAGAACCAATGAGAGCTCACAAGGATTTTTTCCGTGCAGTTAGGTTGCACGAGCCTCAAAGACCAATTACAAAAATCCAAACAAAATCATTAGCCAGTCATAAAAAATGGAACATATGAAAAGGAACTATTGTAAAATCAAAACAACGACAAACGTAGCGGGAAGCGGGTATAAGCGGGTATAAGCGAGTGGTCTAATCGCTTTTAGTTTGAGATATTTAGTCATCGATAGCTTCGTTTTACAAGTTACGTTTATGTTACCTGACTCTCATCTTTCATTTTGTTTTCACAGTGAGAAGTCATTTCCATATGACAGGAGGCTATTTAGCCCTCAGTAAGCGAGTTGAAACTGTAATCGTTTTGACTAAATGAAATAAAAGCATGTAAAACGTTAATGTCGATCACTGGATGCTTGTCTTTTCAAATCACCCAACAACACTTTGCTTTTCCCCCCACACCACAGGCGTAAAAGGGCCAAATATTTTCAAATTTCGTCCTGATCGATAATAGCATAAAAACAACGAGGCTGATATCAAGCCATCTTGACGGAACGAACACGGCCACTATCTCAAAAACTAATAAGAGACAATGAAATGTCCACACAAAGCAAAAAAGTATCAAAGATTGCACACAAAAAACGTATTCAAAAGAGCAGAAAAGTATTTTTGTAACGAATGTGTTAAGAATGGTACGCGTTTCCTGCCTTAGAATTAGTTATTGTTCAGCAAGAAATGTCGATCATCTCGAATCACAAACATTTGTTGAAGATAATTTTATGGGGATGGCTTGTGTCAAAATTAACAGTACTAAATTGAATACTTTAAATTGAATGGGTTTCTACCAAATTGGATGGCTTACTATTGGATGGAATGAATGGCTCACCGCGTATTAAATGCTGGGTCTAACACAAGGAACCTGATCTATACTTGGCGCCAGCCTCTCGCAGGCCATATTTTTTAAGCGGCGTTATTGCTAATAGCGGTCCCCTCTACTTCCTGTCCAAAAGAAGGTTTTCTTTCATATTTTGTCTCTGAAAAGGGTTTGGGACACGTGTTTTAAACTTAGTCACCACATGCCAAAATTGATTTTTGACTAGACCATCCGTGTGGACAGCAATCGAAATGCTGGGTCTAACACAAGGAACCTGATATATACTTAGCGCCAGCCTATCGCAGGCCATATTTTTTAACCGGCGTTCTTGCTAATAGCAGTCCCCTCGACTTCTTGTCCAAAAAAGGTTTTTTTCATATTTTGCCTCTGAAAAGGGTTTAGGACACGTGTTTTAAACTTAGTCACCACAAGCCAAAATTGATTTTTGACTAGACCATCCGTGTGGACAGCAATCGAAGATGTTAATTTCACAGATTTTATCGAGCGCGCTGCGACTGCATTCATATAGGTCACAGAATACTCTCTTGCTGCTAGTTACAAGATGTATTCAGTCAGTTTGCAGACAAAATATGAAAAATTCACCTGAAACCTTATTCATACTAGTGTCATCAGAGGAGAGCCTTTTCTTCGACCTTTATTTGTATATCAAAAACTAACCAATTTGTAGGAAAGAATCATCGAATAGGAAAGGGGTAAATTGGGCTAAAAAAAAGCATATCATTGCATAGTTTACAATAGTAATAGGACCGGGTGGAGTCCATTTCGGTCTGTAATCATACTCGTGAGGTTTTGGATGAAAAATAGATCCCTAGCTGTTCTAAAACATTACATAAACGTGATAAGTCGTAGGCTTGCATAACTTACAAAGCAAACAAAGGTGATCCCAAGGCGCCTCCTCGATGATTTTCGCTTAATGCAGACGTCGACCACACCATGTAAAAAAAGAGTAAAATTTAGTATAATTCAGGTTATTACAGACATACTGTGTAGCAAACGAGTTCAAATACGTTACGGTGTTATTTACAAAACAACACGCATACACTCGGCAAGACTTCTTGCCGTTTCTTCCGAGATTTATTACACGGAACGTAATGCACTGGCCCTCCTTTCTGTAGGAGGATCAAAATATGGAATTTTGACTATTTCCAGAATTTTCAAACAGTTTTAATAGTCCATTATCATGGGAAAAATATACGAGTGAACTTTTTTTCGACGGGAAGTCGAAGGGACCGCTCACAGCGAGGGCGGCACTTAGAAAATTTCGCCGGCAAGAGACTGGCGCCGATTATACAATAGGCTCCTCGCGTTCGGCCCAACACTCAATGTGCGATGAGCCATTCAATAGTGAAAGTTATCCAATATCTGGAAGTAAGCCATCCAATATTTGGTAGTGGGCAATCCAGTGTGTCAGCCACTCAATTTGGTCAGCCATTTCAAAGTGAACCATCCAACATTTGGTAGTGAGCCATCAAGTTTAAAAGTGAGCCACTCAATAGTGAGCCATCCAATTTGTGAGTCATTCAGTTTGGAGAGCCATTCAATTAAGTGAGCCATTTAATAGTGAGCCATCCAATATTTGGTAGTGAGCCATCCATTTTAAAAGTGAGCCACTCAATAGTGGGCAATCCAATTTGTGAGCCATTCAATTTGGTGAGCCATTTAATGTGAACCATCCAATATTTGGTAGTGAGCCATCAAGTTTAAAAGTAAGCCACTAAATAGTGGGCAATCTAATTTGTGAGCCAATCCAGTTTGGAGAGCCATTTAATGGTGAGTCATTCACTTAGGTACTACTCATTTTGACACAATCCACCCACAATATACGCATGCAAAGTCGTACAGGACACTCGAAACTGCCAGCTTCGCAACTTACCCTCTGACAGGTTTACAGATTTTCTATAATTTCATTAACTTCATTTTATCAAATTAGAAGAAAACAACTTGCCTTCGATATTTTTCTTGCCCGAAATAAACTGGATTTAACCGCAAACATATCCTGTAGTTAAAAAAAAGCAAAAGGCAACGATTGTAGGAAAAAGAGCATTTCACTTTGTGATTTAGCTTGATCAGATCACCTGCATGATTTGTTCTTCCCTTCCTCCGCCCTTCCCTCTTAATCAAACGTGTTAGAACTCTTGTTTCCATTCGACATTTTCCAGTATCGTAATCATGAGGTGAAACAGGAGCAACATAAGAAATTTACTGACTATGTGATATAGCGTGTATAAGCTTTTCTGAAAAGGAATATTACACGGAATATTTACACTTGTGTATTTTGCATGTAGAGCATCATAAAACATTATCTCACATCGCGCTGGCCTTTTCCACACTTCATTTTTTTCCGTTTTCTTTCTCTTTTTTTAATCAAAATATAAACGAAATGTGTTTGAATTCTTGTTTCCGGTGTATCGCGCCTTTAATTTGATCCATTGATACCCATGGTTACATTTTAAAATATTATTCAAGTTTTGTTGTTGGCCAAGCTCTAGCGCAAAGTTTATATATGCAAATCTCAGTGAAACGGTAAGTGTTGTTTACAATTGACGAAATACGTTCAGAAATGAAAAGGGAATAATTATATGTTTGAGAAACGTAAATGGATAGTACAAATATTATGTATTGCCAACAGGTTCAGCCTGGTTATATTGCTAAATCGGGACTTAATTATTACCAAACTTCTGCGCACTTCCGTGACACCGGTGTAAACTTTCAGAGGTCCTCTAAGTTGGAACTGAAAAAGATCTTTAATTGAACAACATTTGAGGGGAAGACATTTCGGGGACGACAAGTGCGTGTGCGATTGAGTGATATATTTACTTTGTAAATAAATTCGCTTAAGGTTCGATTTGCATATATAAAAAGACGGTGATAATTGTTTTTCGTTAGCTGTAAGTTATACTGAAGCACCGTCATTTGTAAGCTTTTCATGATAGGGTGGCCGCCAGAATGACAATATCACAAATGAGTACCGACAACTGTTTGACAGTTTTATTTCCTTCAAGCTGACAAGTTCACTGCCAAATCATTTCTTTTTCTTTTAAAATCTCCACGGAGTGTTGGCGTAGCACAGTGAGGGTACTTAATTTTCTGAAGGTGCCAAGCAGGTGCTATATTGCTTATAATATTTTCTCACGATTTGTTGGTGGTTAAAGAACCACTGATTCGATGCACAGCTACATTTGAGGCCAATTTAAATCTAGAACACTAAATGGACTCCTAGCAAACTACAGTGTGACTCTAATGATTGCACACTGGATACTTAGTGCTGAACGCCAGGTTTAAAATTATCTGCGGCAAACAATTTCATTTGTTTTAATTGTTGTCAAACGTTGCTCATTCTATGTTCTTGCCTCATCATGGATTTACTCGAATCGCTTTCTCACGAACTTGCCAAAAGAGGTAACCATCTGCTCTGGATTGAAACAGTAATGTTTAGCATTATAAATGTCGCAGCTTTCCTTGGAAATCTGTCAGTCTGTTACGCGGTCTACCGAAACCAAAGACTCCGCACACTTTCCAATATGTTCGTCGTCGCGTTGGCTGTGAGTGATATTCTTATGTCAACCTTTTGTATGCCATTTTCTGTTGTTACTTTGATTCGAGGCCAGTGGATCTTTGGTGACACCTTTTGCCGGTTCCATGGGTTCGGAGTGTTTACATTTGGACTGGCATCTTTGCACACCATGGGATTAATTGCTGTAAGTCGATATTTCTGCATCGTAAAACCTGAGAGGTACATCGTGTTATTTAAAAAGCAAAAAATTCTGCTCTACATCGGTGTTGTCTGGTGTACCGCTTTCATTGGTTCCGTTCCACCCTTTCTATTCAGTCATGGTGGGTTCGAATTCCAACCAGGCAAGGCCATGTGTTTGTACACATTCGACACCAACATAGCCTACACCGTATTCATCGAATGCGTCTACGTCGCGACACCTTTGACATTAATAATAGTCTGCTATGCAAAAGTGTTCTACACGGTGTCACGATCCAATCAAGTTTTCTCATTGGAAAATAACCCCCAGGTGCTAAGAGCTAACGTCGAAGAAGCAAAAGTCACCAAAACTTTAGCAGCAGTGATGGCTGGTTTTGCTTGTTGTTGGCTTCCAGTGTGCATCATCGACTACACTGATGCAGCCTACGGCGAACCCACTCTGCCCAGACAAGCTTACCTTACATACGGTTTCTTGGTCTATCTGAGCAGTACAATCAACCCGTTCATTTATGGAGCCACAAATAAGCATTTCAGACGACAATACAGAGTGATTTTTAACAACATGTTTTGCATGAAAGTATGTCGCTGCTCCGAAACGTTTGACGCGGACTATTCCAGCGATTGTCGAAGACACGGCCCCAAGGTACAGATCACAAGCTTGGCATAAATCAACCGAAATATTGCAAACGATTGAACGTGAATTTGACATTTCTTTAGAGTTTTGGACTAGTTGAAGCCTACTTAGTGCCAATGTCACCTTCATGATGCAAAGTCAGCTTACAGGGAGTCAGCTTAGGAGTTTTGTGGCTTTGCTTGTCGAACCTTGTCAGCGCTGATTTCCTTTAGCATGAAGCGAAGCATGTAATGCTTCTTCCCCCCTGGATACCATGCCATTCCATCACTTTCCCATCAGCCAAGATTTTTAAGCTTCCCCAACTGTTTTCCAGTGGCTTATTTATATTCCTACATATAGAAGAAGCATGGTGGGTGACGCGCTCATGGTTGGAAGTACTAACCCTAAGCAAAGTTCTGGGTTGAAACCCGTGCATTATCATATTCCGGTAATGAAGACTGGACACGTTTCCTACTGTAACTATATGTTTTAACAATGACATCAGGCTTTCCCTACCCAAGGAAGACTAGCTTAGAGCTCTCAAGCGAATGGAATTTAACTAAAAAGGACACAGCCTCAAGATTGAAACACAGACTTTTAATCTACCTTTCACTTAAAGGAATATCGTGTAAAAATCCGCAAAAAATCGGTAATAACGCTCTATTTGTAACAACTCTGGCTTTCTTTGCATCACCCTTAAAATATAACCACAAAAGTGAATCATGCACATCCAAATACAAATCTAAATCAAATCGGTTGTCAAAGGGGTGAAGACTGTAAAAGTTTAAAAACTTACATAAGAAGCAAAAAAAGAATGTAAATAGAATGTTCAATATATAACTTAAAACAAGAGATTTTGTAAAAACTCTTGCTTAAAAATACAAAATTGGTTTAACGCTTCCTGCACACAAGTGCTGTGTGGGTTACGCAAGAGTGGGTGTTTTAAATTTAACGCAATAAGATTTTAAAATTATGACAGCTACAAACACAGTTCATAAATCCATACCATTCTGAAATTTACCTTGATGTGATTTTGCTTCCAATAAAACTCCTGTAAGAAAGAGTAGCAATTGACGTGATTCAACTTGCTAAGTTGAAAACTGACGTGAAGCGATGTCAGTGTTATTTATGACATACCCAAGAACCTAAACTTTTCTCTTTAATTATTTGTTTTGATAATCTATTGCAGAAAATCTAGGTACTTGATTCTCATCCCCTCCACGTCACCTCTCAAATGATCCAGCCAATTTCTTGATGTTGGTTTAGCTCTTTCGCCATCTGTTCAATCAAACAAACTTGTGCCGATTGTGATATAAAAAGTGATACTATTGGTTCTGATCTTAACAAATTTTAACCAATCAAAATGACTCTTATTTGAGCAGCTCTTTTTCTCCCAGAGGGTTTGTGGGAGACTAAGAAGTAATCACAAACATGGCGTCTTCTCCGGTCTACCCCAGTTCGCCAACTGGCACGTTAAAAAGGGACGCCTCGAAGAAAGACTCTGGCAAACTTGGTTGGGTTGGAACACTCACTCGAAGGAAAAAGGGCCAAGAAGGTAGGCTTCTGTGATCAAGAAGTTTCTATTGAATTATTCAAACCTCTACGATCGACGGATCTTGACAGTTCAAATCAGATGTGAAGTGCCTTGTTCATTTTCAATTTGGTTCTTTGTTATGCTTCTGTGTACCGTCTGGTCTCCCTTGAAAAACTCAATGAGGAATCCCCAGCAATTTTTGCGGGGATTCTACTTTTAAAATTCAATTTTCACTTCAGAAATACATTGGCTGTCTGTGAAGAAAACATTCGATCGATTTTTGTAAATTCCATTGTGAATTCCAGCATTTTAACACACCCTTTCCTGTTTCCACGCAAAGTATCGATCGTGTATTTTTTCGATATACTGAGGTAATTCAGAGAGAAACATATTTTCCGATTTAGCTGTTAAATTTCGGATTTAAATTTCGATGAAATAATTTTCTGCAGGTGTGCTTTCATGTCAGGGAATCTCCTCTTTTTATAGTAACGTCTAAACTTACACTCGTAAATAATTTAACAGATTTATCAAAATATGGTAGTTTCGATAGCTCTGAGAGATCTATCTTTGTAGAGATTTGTTTTTAGTAGTTGTAGACTTCATGCTTTAGTTTTAGAGTGGTGCAATGACACCCATAATTTTTTTTTCTCTTCTACACTTTCGCGGTAGACAATTCTTTTAATTTTGATGTAATTGTACGTTAACAAATTTGGTTTATTCTTACAGTTGATGAACTTGAGACAGAGGGAAGGCATGCCATTGAATCTCCAACAACACCTATCACTGTGACTCCAGACACTTTTGATCTAGGTTTGTAGCTTGTTTATGTATTTATTAGTCAACACAGTCATCTTAACCCCTAAACTCCCAGTAGTGATTAACCAGTAAAGTCTCCCTATAATATCCACACATTATCTAGCAGACAGGTATTGAGAATACTCAAACTTATCAGGTAGACATTTTTAATTTTGATTTAACACCAAATTACAAGGAAAGGTGTAGTAGTAGTTTCAGAGGAAAGAATTAATAATCAGATCTTGTGATGTGCAGGGCTAACAGTCAAATGCAATCACTTGCTCTTTGTGTGTGTTGTGTGATTCTTGGCATGGATAAATTTTTCAAAGTATGTGTTTTTTTTTTTCTCAAATTTTGCACTTAGATGAAAATGAAGAACGATCAATGGTGGAGCCTGCTTCACTTGAAAATATAAAGCTCAAGGAATTGAAGGAGGTAACTATGAACAATGATGAAAATTTTATTTGTGAAATGATTTTGATGTTAGGACAGAAGCTGGCTGTCATGACAAATAAATACACATGACATGACCAGCAACGATACTGGATTATACTACAGTTATACACAAACCATAAATGATATTATAGGACTGAGTGGAGTCCAATTCAGTTTGTAATCATTTTAGGTATTAATGAAGCATGAGCCGGATTTGTCAATTATGAATATGAGTATAGTTAGAATTGGGCTATACAAAGTCCTGTTATCAATTAATTAATACTATGAGAAGTAGGCTAGCTATTGTTTTCATGAAAAACCACATTTATATCAGCAAATAGCATGACAACAGCAGTCCAGTTACACACAGGTGTTACACATACACTGTCCAATATCACTGTCCAATCACATGCATTTGTACATGCTCCTATTAGCACAGAAATTGAGCTGGAATTTTGTTACTTGGTAAATCACGTGGGGTGCCAAGTTTGACACCTTTTGGATTTTGTGCCGGGTTATATTGAGAGTATTTCTTTCTATATTTTTCTATATATTTATATATACACCAGATAAAACCCTCACTGTCTCCTGATGTTTAATGTCATGCTTAATTCCTGTCTTACTGCAATTTGTAAGGAGAATCTATTACTTTATCAGAGGTCAATGAAATCTTTCTCCCATGCAATTCCTTCATGAGCCCCTTTTTATGCCCGCTAGGTGCTGCTAGACTGGATTAATGACGAACTTTCAGAACAACGAATTGTCCTCAGAGACATTACAGAGGACTTGTATGATGGTCAAATTCTTGCGGTTCTTATGGGTATGTTGCCAGCATAGAATGTACTCATTTTTGCACCTACATATGAATTTATTTTCATGGTGAAGCTTCAGAACTGCAAACTGTCCTCAGGGACATCACAGAGGACTTGTATGATGGTAATATACTTTCTGTTCGTATGGGTCTGTCACTAGCTTAGAATGTACTCTTGTTTGTAACTATATACAAATTTATTTTTGTGGTGTGCATTGTAGCTTTGCTTGATGCTGTATACTTGTCTAAATCTCACTGTGGTGCAATTATTAGCTCTTCATAGGGAGCTTTTAAATTGCTGCTTTGTTATATGATTAAAATTATTTGTTTATTCAATGATGTTGGCATTTTTTGTTGTTGTTAGATAAACTTGCAGGGATCAAGCTCTCTGAGTTTGAAGAGGTCACTCAGTCAGTGGAGAGCCAGGTAGGTAATGTGTGAAAAAACAAACATAATAAAAACAAAAATTGGCAATTCTGAAATTTGGCAATAATAAAGTACTAGGTATATTTCAAGGGTTTCCATCCCACCCAGTTCTAATTAGAGGGCCACTCTTTCCCCACTTCCAATATCTTAACTTATTCAGACAGGACTTGCATATTTTGGCGTAGCTTATATATATGAGCAGGCCCTCATTATTTGTGCTGCAGGACATGTTTCTCCACTTGTGGGAAAATTTGAGAGAGGTCAGGTAGATTTTGCCAGGGGTCTGCCACTAATGTGCTAGACCCAATGTCTTGCGTTTTTCAGGGCCTGATACTTTCCCCTTAGGCAAAAAAAACACTTGTGCTGAAACTGTGAATAAGGTGCAATTGCAAGCTAACTTTGGTATTCCATACAAAAGCTGTGTATTCTGCATCTACCCAAAAAGCTAGTCTGATGGGATAATGTAATCTACCTTTAGGCGGACTGTGAATGTGTTGCACTTAAATATTGAGAAGTCACTTGATCTGTGTACTACTAAACTTCCAACATAACTGATTTTCATCCTGCAGAAAGCCAAACTGTCTATTTTGTTGGAGCATGTGAACAAACTGCTAGGAGTCCCCCAGCATAGAGCAAAATGGTCAGCAAATGGTAAGTTTGTAAAAATTATGAAAAGTATCTGTTTGGCACTTCTTTCAGGTAGAGAGATTTAATGAAAAGAAAGAAAAAAATATCCATTAGGGTTATTGTTTGATTGAGGACCAACTTCTCATCCCCAAAATTATTAGAAATGTGTTGCAAACAGTGTGGAGAATTTGTGTTTAGATCATAGGAATGAAAGGGTCACAACTTGTACCATAAACACTAACATGGTTCAGGATGCAGGAGTTTAACAGGGATTGCTAGAGATTAGCCCTTTAACTCCCATTACTGACCATGACAGAATTTCGTCTTTCAATATCAATACAATATCAAGCAGTCAAGTGATGAGATTGAAGAAAAACATACTAGCTGTTCCAATACTAACTTCTCAGAATTAACTTGATAAGAATTGTGTTGCGCACAGAAAGGAGAACTATTAATGAGTTCTTAGGAGTGAAACTGAGGGTTGACTTGAAAAGTCTAGTTTCAAATTTTTAATATGCTCAAACCAATGCCTCAAATCATGCAAAAATGTTCCTTGTATGTCCTTTTTTTCCTTTTTTTCCCACAGCTATTCATGGTAAGGATATTGTGGCTATACTTCATCTGTTGGTTGCCCTGGCTCACCACTTCCAGTGTCCTCGCAAACTTCCTGGAGGTGTCCGAATAAATATGGTGGTGGTACAGAAAAAGGGAGGAATCCTGCTGCCGAACAGAATTGTGGAGGAAATTACAGCACCTAATGAAGGCGAAGAGTAAGTTGTGATGGGGGGGGGGGGGTAATCTTATTGATTTGTTTCAAGGGTGGGACATAGAAAGTAGTATTTGAAAGTTGGGCCTTCAAGTTGTGTGGTCCCCTGTTTCTTCCCCTTAGCTCCAGAGAACTCGTTATCTAATATAGCATCTAATTTCTCTTTACACAATCACCCCTGAATCAAACATTAAGGTCATGAGAATGAAGGATATGATCATCACCTAAAGATGCTCTTGATTGGTTAACAAATTCTCCTCGTCAGCACCTTAGGAATTGTTTGGAGAATAGTTTGGAGAATATACTTACTGATATTAGGGTGTAAAGGGTTAACTATTGCAAGCGCCCTGTATATGGCTGGGATCAGAGATGTCCAGTATGAGTAAATTTCATCTTCAGTTGTCGCTCAGAGGGAAATGTTAATTTCGGCTTCACAGCATGACAATTACTCAAATATTGAACCACGGACGGTGCTGCTGTAGCACCAGCGTATAGAATATCACAAAGACGCACATTAAAAACCCATGTTTATTACAAAATCATCAAACTGACAATTATCGCTATTCCAGCTCATTCAAATCAAACAAACCGAGAGCTGAGCAACCACTGGCAAACATTATGGTTTGAGGGGCGGCCACTGAGAAAAACGTGTCGGAAAAAAACCCTGTAGGGGAAAAACAGACGGGAAATCTGGGTAGGAACTGGGCCCAAGCTCATAAAGTCATCTTACTAGGCTATATACATGAAAAAAACTACGAAATGCGACAAATTGGTGTCGGCCTAGAATGATTACCCACGTGCAAACGCAGGGTTATCATTCTAGGTACCTTCACGAAAGGGCTTAGGCCAACGCCCTGTTGCTCTCGTGCCGCAGATATATATGTTTTTTTATTTAAAATTTATATTTTCCGGCTAATTCGTCAACACTTGAACGCTAGAAATTCCATTTCATTTGTTACAATCATGGCAAAAAAAATATAAAAAGAGAAACAGCTACCTGTAGATCTTTGGATGTCGTGGTCTGGTTTTTTGGTAAGCTACACAGAACTGGATTTTTCGTTAACCCTTTAACTCTTATGAGTGACCAAGACAGAATTTCTCCTTACAATATCAATACAATATCAAGCAGAAAAGTGATGAGAAAGAAAAATATCAGTTAGGGGATTATAAGTTGATCCAATACCAAATTCTCCAAACTAACATCACAAGAACGGTATGGCAGATAGTTAGGAGAATTACTAATGAGATCTTGGGAGATAAAGGGTTAAGCCATGCGCCTTATATTGGTTAGTCATGTGTGACAAGCGTGTTCTATGTTACTAGGATCGAAAAGTTGAAAGCGTCGTCAATGGGTTAAGAGGGTTGGAGAATTTTAGCTCAGTTGAGCGGAGGAAGATGAATAATTTGTGTTTGCAAGGTGGAGTCTAATAACTCCATCCGAGTAACTTGTGCGGAGTACGGCCAGGGGAAACCTGTTCCAGGCACGATAGTGAACGGCGCCAGAGTAGCAGAGGAGTTAAGAAACGAGTGTTAGCTCAACTCAAACTGCCTTCACTTTAACTCCGCCGCTTCTAACTCGCCGTTTACTATTTCGCCCTGTTGTCGTTATTGAACGTCTGGAACATGCTAGGTGATGGGTCGAAACGTTTGCAAACTATAACACCAGGGGTGCGGAGAATGTGCTACTCCCTCACTGAAACCTGAATTCCTCTTTATATTCCTTTTAAAATGTTTCTTTTTCTTCTTCCTTTCCTTTCTTCAGTGTACAGAACGGTAAACCAGGTAAGGAAAATTTTCTCTGTAGATAATTTTTACAGCAGTTTTTTTTGCGTTAATTTTTTTCTCATGTTCTGCGCCAAGCAAGTTCATTACACTTACAGTGCGATTTATACGTTAAGGTTCATTTTATGGCTTGAGTAGACATGCTACTCTGGTAAACAGCATACCAAAGCCTTTAAATTTCCCTGACCTACAATTGGTCTTTGTTGCTGGGGGTTTTCTGTGCGTTTCGAAGCGTCCAGCGGAGGTGGAGTGAAAACAACCGGCGAAGCCGAGAGTAGTTTGGAACGAAAAGTAGTAGGTAGTTTTTCCACCCGAACCTTCGCTGCTTGTTCTCGCTGCTCAACCGCCCTTATTTTCATCGAGCGCCCAAAGGAGAGTGGTGTAATGTATTAGTACTTGTATTCTGCGCTAAAGAGTAATTTTTTTTTTTGGAGCCACCTCACGAGCAATAAAGTACACCTCTCGCACGCACGCACGCTCGCTCGCTCCAATCTCCCGAGCTAAAATATGGCACAGAAAAGGACGTGCAATTACAGGAGATATTTCACTTTAACTCTTGCCGTTTTTTTATGTACAGCTTTTGTTTGTTGTCATGAACTAACTTTCTCTTAACTTATTTATTTGTTTATGCGTAATTCACTTCGCCTTCCTTGTTTTGCTCTCTGTTATAAATATAGAAAGAGATGCCTTTGACGCGCTTTTTGACAATGCCCCTGAAAAGCTGAATGTTGTGAAAAAGGTACTGTACTTGATATTACTGTATGCAGTTCAATCTAAGTAAGAGATTCAAATGAGCATATCAGTTTCCACATTACTAAAGCAAGAAGAGTGCATCAGAGAATTATCAGTGAATTATATTCAAGACATCATGTACAGAAATCAGAATATTGGGCGGCTAGTTCCCGATTACTTTTAGGCGACGGTATTCCTGAAAGATACTTAAGTCGGTGATATTGACAAACGGTGCGACATCTTGAATGGAAGTCATCATCTGAGATTTGAATGCTGTTTAGGTCATCGAAATCTTAGTCACTGGCATTGATCAGAGTCAACTTTTCCTGGGCGATCACATCACTCGGTTGACTAGTACTCACGGGTTTAAATCATTCACTGAGCAGACAGTGGAAATTCAGTGCGCGAGAATAACTGAGTTAAAAATTTAATACTCAATGCTTCCGAGGTTTTCAAGCCGAAGAGGTTAATAAAGGTGTTCAGTTAACAGGAATATGAATTTTTGCGCGTGGAGACGCGGTGGCCTTATCTTTAGTAAGCTGGACTCCGGGTCGCGCGATTTGTGACTTGGTTGCGTTCTTGGGTGGAACACCTTACTTTCACAGTGCCCATCTCCACCTAGGAGTCTTATAAGTACCGGCAAATTTTCAAGGAAGCCTGATAAAATGCTGGAGGGTAACCTTGCAACGAACTGGCATCCCATCTAAGGAGGGGTAGTGATACTCTTAGTCGCCGTATGCTGTGGAAGCCACGATAAGCTCCGGATGGATGGGTCACTTAGTTCGATTACAGACTTAAGCTCACTGTTACACGCCAATTTTGGTCAAAATTAAACTAACGTTTTTTTCCATTTTGTTTTACTTTTTTTTTGCAGTCATTGCAAGTCTTTGTCAACAAGCACCTGGCCAAGTTGAGTCTAGAAGTTGTTGATATTGATTCTCAGGTACTTAAACACTTTTGTTGACCGTAGGGCACATAACTCAATCTTGAGTTTTTTAGCGATTGTTAAGAGAAAAAAAAAAGAATTAGCATTTTCAGGAACTTAGAGGTTTTCAGTGAAAAGCCAGTTACCGCCGTTTTACCACCGCATGTTTTGGCTCATCGCCGTCTGTTTAGCCTACGAGCAAGCTGTCGTGTTTGGATTTCGCCTTTCGGGGCGTTTTCTAGGCACAGCCGACTATTACGTCATCGGCAGCCACTTAGGGAAGAAGTTTTGAAAACTTCCTGGGGGACCTTCTTTCTCCGTGAGCATGAAGTTGCGTGGCTCAGAGAAACGATTGCGTGACTATTGTTGCAGCCTTTACAAACGACAAAATGAACGTCTTGATAATTGATGAAGTACGGGTGCGCGTACAAAGTAAAGCGATTGCGTAACTAATGTTGTAGCCTTTACAAATGACAAAATGAACGTCTTGATAAATGATGAGGTACGGGTGCCCGTGCAACATAAACATGTACTTTCACCCCGAAACGACTTAAGTTGTATTTGTTGTGTTTTCAGTTTCACGATGGTGTCTACCTCATCTTCTTGTTGGGACTTCTGGAGGGCTTCTTCGTTCCACTCTATCAGTTTTACATTACTCCTGCAACCAAAGATCAAAAGGTACAGAGCTAACATCGAAGACGAACAAATTGTACAATTAACCCTTTAGTTCTCAGAAGTGATTTACTTGTAACTTCCCCCTAAAATATCTGTACATTTTTTCAGCAAAAAGGATATGAGAATATTCTAACTCATCAGGTAGAACTAGTTGCCTTGATCTTACAACAAATTCTCAAAACCAATTTACAAGGAAATGTGTAGCAGCTGAAGGGGAGAACTGACAATCAGATCTTGGGAGTTAAAGGTTAAAAAACAGATTCCATGTTGCCTTGCATCTGTTCACTAGTAGAACTCAGATGATGTTAAAATTTGGCAGTTGCACACGATGTTACTGACATTCTCATCGCATTTTAACGTTATCTGTGATCTATTATTGTACAGACGCACGGTAACGTGGAATATATTTGTTTCATGTGATAAAGAAGTAAAACATGGGGGGAGGGGGGAGGGGGGAGGGGGAGGGGGGAGGGGGGAGGGGGGAGGGGGGGATGATGTCATTTATGCGTCTGTCCCCCAATAGATCATGAGTGAGAACCAATCAAAACTCGCGTAGAATTCAGCTTATTTTTTAACCTTTTACCTCCTAGCACCAGTATTTAGTTGGTGATCATTTTCTTTATTCTCGTGACCTAAATGTTTGATTCAAGAGTGATGTTGTAAGGAGATATTAGATGCTTGTCACTCTTAGGGGTTAAAGGGTTTATTCCGTTTTAAGTCATACGTGTTTCCTGTCACAAGTTCTGTGGGGACCGCTTTACATTTATTTATCATGCTGTTTTAGGCACAAGAGACACCGTTCCTGGTCTAAGCAGTTCTTCGCTCTTCCTAGTAATTTCACTTTAATTGGTGGGGTTCTAACAGTGATCTTGCCTCTTTACACCATAACATCAGTATGCATATTCATCATTTTGTTCTCTGCACGTTTCCAAAGGTTCCAACAAGGAGAATCGTGAATTTTTTTTTAGTTGGTAATAATTTCCTTCAATCTTGTGACCTTAATGTGTGATTTAGGGGTGACAATGTGAGAAGAAATTAGAACCTGTCAATCCGGGGGTTTAGGGGTTAAGTGATCCTGGCACTGAAATACGAGGGGTATCAAATACCGCAGAGTGTCAAAGCTGGCTAAAGTGGCCAATTTACGTGATCAACTCAGTGGATTATACTTTTATACCACAGGCGGCCCAAGCTCCGGTTGTGACATGGTCATCTTGCGAAATAAGAATCATGGCGAAGTTGTATGTATGGGTTTGTATGGGAATATTTACGACCGCTCCTAGGAATAAAAAATACAGTCGAATTCTCAATAAAAATACCTCGCCTTACTTCCACAGTGCATCGCTTGTTATCTGACCGCTGACTATATTGAAAAGAACCCATTTTGGCGAGTTATCCATCTCTAGGTTTACTACTCATAAGAGAAGGAGAAGTAATAAACTCAGAAATGGATAAGTAAGTAATACTTTTAATGGAGGCAAGGTGAGGTATTTTTAAAACTCTTAAAACTCTAAAATTTCGTCATGGCTCTTATTTCGCAAGATGATCATCTCACAGCTGGAGCTTCGGCCGACTGTGGTGATAGTCTACCAACGACGCAGCACCTCAGTTTCTTTAAAAACTTATCCCCTTTATTGAAATACATAGATTCCATTGTTGTGTTTCTATCCACAGCTCCATAATGTAACCTTAGCTATTGATCTGATGAGAGACAGTGGATTGAAGTTCTATGCCAAGCCTGAAGGTATGGACAAATTGTAAAACACTCTGCAGGAGTCCATTATCGAAGACAATAATACTTGTGGTTCTTACCTTCCCCACCCCCCTCCCCCTCTGACCCTGAACTTTTCCATAGTCTTACTTTGCGTGACGCTTTGCCTTACAGATGTCGTTCATAAGGATCTCAAGTCCACATTAAGAATCCTTTACTGCTTGTTCCAAAAGTACAAGAGCCTCAAGTAGTTCAGACTTCAATCTGCCATGGCTTGCATTTTAGAACAAAGTAGCGACGAGGAAGTAGACTCCAACCTTATTGTATTAGTTAATATTTATCACTTGTCTGAGTTGGTTAGATTTAATAACTACTCTGCTTAATACCTTGACAGAATTCGTCCGAAATCTCCCTTTCGTTTGGATGAAGACGGACAATCAGGTATTGGTGAAAAAAAAAAACAAAACAAAAAACAAGCAAACAACCTTTTGAACAGGAAAACATATAAAAGACAACAAAACTATGTAAAGGCAAAATGATAATTTTTCTACTCAAATGTTCCATTTTTCACTAACAACTCAACATGTCCACACAAATGGACCTATTGACTCGTGTAGAGATAAATTATTTGTTGGAAGCCATTTCCCACGCCGCACGTCTCCGTAGTGCGGCCAGAACGTTTTTTAATTCACAATCGTGTGAACACACCCAAGCATGATATGAAATACTGCCGGAATATTGAATATTGATTGTGGCGCTAGTTCACCAACAACTGTCACGCCATCCTGTAACCTTTCTCTACAATGATGTGGCGTGACAAACACTTACGACAATAATTGAGGGGTGGACATATTTTTTAAAATGCGTGGCTTCTTGTAAACAGCCACTTTGTTAAAAATATTTTGTAGATTTATTTTTATACAATATTTTTTAATAAAAATAACTTTGTGTTCGATTAAATTTCCACGGGGTTTTCGATTACAGCAATCGAGGAATAACCAAATGAGGGAAAAATTCAGAAAGTTACATTTAATTTTTCTTTAATTTTTTTTGTATTTATTCCTACTTTATTATGATTTTTTTGGAGCTATTTTGTATTTCGCTTTTAACCCTAAGTTGGGTTCAAATATCCCATTTCTCCTCCATTAAAAAAAAGTCCACTCTAACTTTCATAATTTCAAACCTCTTTTCTCCCTTGGCTTTTTCGCGATATGAAAATAAATGAAAGGATTTTAAGATAAATAAACCCCTTTCTGGCTTGCAAGTATGTCGGTTGATAATTTCTTTGTCTGAGAGTGTCCACAGAATTTCACAATTGTGCCTTCTCTCAACTGCGGAAATTATCAGCCGGAATACTAGCCGCCCGGAAGAGTTTATTCAAGAGTTGGAGGCGTTAAGCGATAAAGGGTTTGGTTTAATTATCTGCCCACCTTTCCCAAGGAGTTTTCGGTCTTCAAATCCGGTTGGAAACGCCACATCCTACATTTTCAAAGTGTTGTTTACAAGCTAAAATTTTGTAGGAACGTTTTTATTCAGTATTGTTCAAATTTCTAACCCGTAAGAAATTTGTGATGGTCGGTTTACCAGGAGAGACAAATTTATTAAGGGTTTCGAGCAAAGCAAGGGTTTCTCCCGGCCGTAAATTTATGAAAATCATATATGTGAACTGCGAATTCAGAAATGAATACGAGAGCGATCTTCGCAGTATTGAACACTACATAAGCAGTAGTGGAATTAAGGCTTGAAAAAATTCAGGCCTGAACAGGATTTTAACTCATGACCACATAGATACTGGTACAGTGCTCAACCAATTGAGCTAATGAGTCAACTGAGTCATTATTTTGGTTCATAATAAACCCTTAAAGTGAAGAATAAATGACTGTGAGTGTATGAAAATCATATATATGAATTGCAGTAGGTTTACTGCTTAAGTGGTATTCATCCCTGCGAAGGTCGCTTTAATATTCAGATTTCTCTCTAGAAGATGGAATGATTCTAAATAACACCAAATCGTTTGTGTCCACGTGCTTATTCTTACGTATGCGACAAAATGCAAGGGAACTCGGGGAACTTGATCTTAAGTACCAGGAGAAAATAATTGGACTTTATTTTCCTTTGACTTACATATAATAATTAGGCGTGGAAGGACATGCGTTACGTAATTGAAAAAAAAAACAGATAATGATTGAGCGTGGAAGGACGCGTTACGTAATAGAAAACATTTTTTGGTCAAAACGTAGAGGTGGTATGTCAGTTCTAACGAAACCCTTATGCTGCAGTAGTGTGGGGAGTATTACGTTATAATTTGGTTTTATTAACTTCTTTGATATTGTAAACTAGCCACTGTTAAGAGTTTCTTAACTGACGTTTCGAGCTTTAGTCCTTCGTCAGAGCCAGTAGAGGAATTGTGGGTTATGTACAGCGTGTGAGAGAACGATGGAGCCACGCTTTGTCCAACCAACCGATTGAGTTATTAAAGAGTGATTTTCACCCACAAACATTTGAATTGAACCTTAAAGCAATGAAAACTGTTCAATAGCTTTAAAAAAGTAGAATTCATCATGATTTAACATTTCTGTTCACCATAACGAAAGAAACTAACCGTTAGCTGTAAAGCGACCAAAATTTTTTAACTATTAGCTATCTGAAAACTAAATAGCTCGTGTTAACCTTGGCGTAAGTCGCTTTAGGCGCTGTGGATTCCTTCTTGAAAAAATTCGTGCGTGCAAAATTAGGGAAAAAAAGAAAAGCGTGCTTTGTAATCGCCCTTCGCTTACAATCAATTCTCATTCTTTTTCTTTCAAAGGCGTCCTCAGGCCTGCCAAAAATACTTTTCAAACAGCTTCAAGCCGCATTTTACTACCTGTCGCCTCAAGTGTGGTTTAATTGATTATGTAGTGCTTAATTTCTATCCTGAGAATAATGATAAATTAGTGGAATGAAAACGCATAAAAGGCTTGGACCGAAATGAATGGTTCTTTCATACGTTATTTAAGAATTTGTCCATGCTAAGCGTGCGTATATCGAGTTGTGGATGCACGCGGGAAGTTTGGAGAGCACGAAAAATGCGTAAGAGTAGCTCGAGGCGCAGCCGAGAGCAACTCTAGCTTTTTGAGTGCTCTCCAAACTTCCCAAGTGCATCCACAACTCGATATACGCACAGCTCAGCTGCCATGAGCCGTGGTTTTACGGACTATTACAAAATCAATTCTCTTACAGTGAAAAATGTATTGACAACAACAACAGCAGACTCGTTGATTAGCATAAGAAATGGTTGCCGATTGAAAATTTAGTGCCGCTTTCTCTATCAACAAACAAACTAAAATTATGGTTAATGATCTTCCAGATGGTAACGGAAACTAGGAAACCGTCAGCAAGGAAAGTCTCATCCTCATTGTCTCTTTGGTGACCCACGCAAACACCGGCATCAATGAAAGCAGTTATTGTGATCTTTGCTTCCTCCTCTGTGTTAATTGCTAGATATAAATTGCCGTAGTTAAGACATCGCCGGGAACTGAAACGTCCATTAATACCGATATCAGCACTTCTAAACACACCGCTCTGGTCAAATTAAGGTAAGGGATGTGATCCAAGCTCTTTCATTTTTCAGTCATTTTTTTCTTCGCTTACTCTGGGGGTCAAAATTTATCATGCAATTAAGTCCGTCTGACCCCACGTTTTGCTGCAAGTGATGCTGAGGCTTCTTGGAAGCCAGAAACTCATAAGTCCTAGAGTTGCCCAAGTGAGTCAAGAGCGCGTGATTCACGAGAGAAAGGGAAAAAAAGACGTTGCTATGAAATTTATATAATATTCTCGTCGACAAAAACTTTTTTGTTTTGTTTTGGACAACCTTATCAGAAAACTACCTGAGTCTCAAACAAACCCTCATTCACTAAACGAGTTTGGATATAATTAGTGCTCCTGACTGAGGTATCGAGAACGGAAAATTCAAACGAGTTTCATGTTTACAACTCAAGTATATCTCAGAGATTATTATGGTCTTATCTAAGCATTCAGTCAGTAAAGCGGAGCACGTTAGATAGCGGGACATTTTGCAGCTACTGGAAGCAAAGGTTTTGAAGTAAAACTTGAAAGTCTCGAGCGCATGGAAAAATTTTATATCTAATTTGGGGAGAAAACGCGCAATTTTAAACAACATCTACTCAAAATACAATTTGCGTTGTCGCGTAATGGGCTTCGTGCAAATTTTAAGCTATATCTTTTTTTTACTTTTAATTAATCTATCTTAAATTTTTCTGATTTAAAGAGAGTTATTTTTACACCAAGATTATGACATTAAGACTAGGTGATTCCCTAGGAAATAAAAAAAGTTATCGAAAAATTATTTTTAACTTTCCTTAAATGTTCCTTACCAATTCTGTTTCGAAAATACAATTTAAGGGATAGGTCACCATGCTTGTTTAGGAAATATGTTTATGTCTGTACTGGTGCTAGTCACGCGCGTCATTTTATCGGTTCACGGTACATTTTGCTTTTTAAATTAAAGGTTTTTTTAAATTAACACTTGAAAAATTTTAATAAGTAGAAATTCTCGAGCGCATGGAACAATTTGATACATAATTTGTGGGAAAATCACGCAAATTTTAACGACACCGACTCAAAACGTTCCTCGAGTCGTTCCTTTCAAGGTCACAATTGCATCGTCGAGTAACGGGCTTTGTGCACGCTTTTAGCTTTATCTCTTTTTCCCTTCGAATAATTTTTTTTTAATTTCCCCAATTTAAAGAAGATAATTTTTTCAACAAAATTATACCAGAAAAAGTATCAGTCACTGTGCTCCTTCTAGAGCTTAGACCATCGTACTTCTTAACCTGGTCCTCGGATTGAAAAACAATACCTTGTTCTCGGAATGCGCGCGCGCTCAATCCCCTGATTACGTGATTTTTATGCGCAATACAGGTGCAAAACTGAAGAATCACCTTATGATAAATTTTGACGGAGCCACCCTCATTATCCTATCGCAAAGGAAGGTCATTAAAATATATTCTGGTCAGAGCTTGGCTCTGAGGGCTGAAGACTGAAAATATCTTGCGAGTTGCAGGATTCGCTCAGGCCCGTCGGCACTTTAAAACGGAACGCTGTTTTAACGAGCGTTTTATAGAAGCTAAATTTCTTGACTCGACCCAAGCCCCTTTTTTTCGCTCCACCACCACTTTCCGAACTGAAAGCCTGAGCTAGGGTAAAAGTGCGAAAAAAGAAAAGGTTGTTCTGTTCCTTCGTTTCATATATGAACGCAGCTACTCCATTGGTTACTTAATTTCGTGATCATGGAATATTTTTAACAACAGCGCGATGGTCGTATCATGTTGTTCTATGAAGGAAGCTATTCGAGAAGCCCTTCGCTTGATTCCAAACGAACCAGCTGTGAAGGATAAACAAATGATTTTTCTAATTATTTTTTTGCACTCCTTCCCCGCACGTGACTCGCACTTCGCGCGCGCCTCACACGCGTCTCGATTTAACTGGAAAGCTCAAAAAAAATTACGACTGTCCTGCATGCTAGTAGAGCTGATACACACGAAGGGTTTTGCGCCCAAGTGTTGCTCTGAGCGCATACTTCAGAAGCAAATTATTTGTCCTTGGGAGCCGAATTTTTATCCCACAAATCGCTTCAATATTTATAATCGACTGATACAGTTGGAAGGATTAAAAATGCCCCCTCGTGTGTACCTATGGTGAAAAATGACTCTAGGGAATGCTCCAGAAGTAAATCCCTTTGTGTGTATCATCATTTGCTTTACGCTTAAGGCACGTGAACAAACCACAGTAATACCAAGCTCACGATTTGAAAACTCATATAAACGTGTCATCAAGCAATTTCAAAATTAAACACACCTGTTGTCTTACTTAACCGGTCAAATACAGTTAAGGGTCAAAGGTAAAGTCTTGTTGAGACTGGGCGTAAAAAGCGAAGATTCATTCTCCATCCATTAACCAAGGTAAAAGAAAAAGTCTTCACTATTTTATACGATCTTTTATAAATGCGGTCTGAGTTGGCAAAGTAAACGAATATAGAAGAGGAAAAAATTTGTATTTCATAGCAGGAGCCCAACGACGAGTTGTTGTTTGTTTGGTTTTTTTTCGCCCCGATTTTCTTCGCTTGATTGCATTTCGTTTCCTTTCACCTTGTTTTCAGTGAGGTCTCAGAATTTATCTTTTTTAATTGACTAAATTACGATCGAAAATTAAGACTTTTATCTGCATTCACAGGCGAGTGCAGACACTAGACGGAGGTTAGAAAGATCGTTCGCACTTTTGACGCACATCTAATGGCGGCGAATGCTTCCGTAGAAAATTGTGGGTCCCTAAAACTTGTAATATTTCTATCCGTCAGCCTACGTAATGAGTCGCGAAGTCTCAATTGCAAAGCATTTAATTTTGATCTCAAAATTCACAAGTTTTAAACTTAATTTGTTAGGCGTTGGCTGCGTTGAAATTGTTTGCCCTCACGTACTTTTAGACACGTCTGAGCTCGTTTTTTGTTGATCAGGCTACTTTGTAAAGACAACAATGGTTTGAATGAACTTCTGTCTTATTATGTGTTTCCATGTGGTTTTTGAGTTCATTCATTAGGCCCGACCTCGGGACATTGAAGTACAACTTGCTTCCCAGGGTGAGGAATCCTTTCATATTTGACAGGCCAAGTTTTACCGCGGGAAGGAAATTGGGCAATAAATGGTTTAGACGTTTAATCTCTGCACCCTGCTTCCCCCTTACCCGCAGACCACCAGTGCTCATGTACATTCTTATTTAGGAACTGACACGTCCACACACTTTTATGCAAGCTCACGTGCTCAAGCGGAGATAAACTCAAGCCTAACTTGTGATCAAACCGTGTTTTTCCAGGGGAGAGCGAGGGTCGTGTCTAAAAGTACAGACGAGTGACCACAAGTGACCACGAGTGACCACGAGTGACCACGAGTGATCACGAGTGACCACAAGTGACCACAAGTGACCATTAGAGACCAAAAGTAGGCATCAGTATATTTGGCTGACATCATAGTTATATCGTCATTGTGTCACTTCATGTATAGGTCTTAACATGATTTCGGGTACAATTTGGTGTTAATAAGCACGAAAAATTTTTACAAAGACGCCAAATTGGAGGAGCCCGTCGGGCAAGTATAAATTGAAGTCTTTGTAAAATTTGCAAGTGTTAATAATGTACGTGGAAAAACATCACAGAGGGTCAAGGCGGACGAACTTTGAAGCATGCGCGCGCTATTTGTAATTTGCATCAATGTTACAATTTTGCATTCGTATTACATGGAACGCACCCGTTTTTAGCCAATCAGAAGTGCGTATTTTTTTGTGTACATTATGAAAAAATACAAATAAAATCCTATTAAAATACTTATTTAATAATCATGATTTAACTGAGAAAAAATTTGCAGAGGCTGAAATTTGTAAATAATGTATAATCTAGAGCGGGCCCTCAACAGGATGGGAAAGGGGAAGGTTTTTGTTTGTGTAATTTTCCTGCTGCTTGTCGCCCTTCCCGGTTTCCACCACTCGTCGCTCTTTCTTGTTTACTTTTTTTCTTTGAACTTTTTAATTTAATTCTTTTTGTTTACTTTGCTCTTTTTCTTTCCATTAATTTTCTCTTCCTTTCTTCCTTCCGTCCTTTCTCTTTCCATCCCTCCCTTCCTTTCTTTCCTTCAATTCGAAGAGGATACGAGAAACAGAAAAGTTGGAAGCGGGATTCTCGAGAGGGCGGAAACGTCGACACCACACACGAGAGAAACACGATAACATTGCATATTATTTTTTGACAGCGGAGTCTATCTCCAGAAATTACGCTTTGGAATAAAAGAAAATGATGCATTGTTTACATATTTCAGCCTCAGGAATTTATTTATTTACGGTTGAATCATGATTATTGGTTGAATGACGTAATGACGACGTAATGATGATGTCAGCCAAATACTCTGATAACTTCTTACTTGCGGTCACACGCAGTCACTCGTAGTCGCTCTTAGTCACTCGTGTGTACTTTTAGTTACGACCGCCAATCGCTCTCCCTTTGAAAAAGATCGTCTGATCGAAGGTTAGCTTGTGCGCTCATGGGGCCCGCTCTAAACTTGAGTTGTGCGATTTTTTTTGCAGAAAAAAAATTACCTTTTGTGCTATGGAAAGATTCGTCGTTACTTTCCTTCTTCTTTTGAACCTTGTCGGAGGAATTTCAAGCCGAATATTGATGCCGCGCTCGACTAATGAAGGCAAGTTAGAAAAAGAGCCGTAAAGTTTTTTTTTTACATTTGTGTCCAAGCATTTTAAGGGGGAATAATGTCAGAGCTGCCTTTAAATGGATAAAAACTTTGCTACTTTCAGTATGCAATTCGTATTAATGCTTCAACAATATTCAAGTAACGAGCTGATCTTCACACTGAAAAAGGAAAAAAACAGTGCAGAGAAAGAAGCCTAAAAAATTCAGACCTCTATATAGCATTGGGTCACCCCTTCCGGTTTAATTCAAGCGGTTACCGTCACACTAAGGGACCCGTTCCCGTCATTATTTATTGCCTTAAAAAAAAAAGGAGGGGGCGGTAAGAGGATTTTTTAGGAGAGGATCCAGGGGGAACGGATGAGAGACCAGTCGTGCTAACAGAGCATAAGGGGGGGACTATAAAACATTGACTGCCAATGAGGGGAGATCGTTAGAATATTACACAGCCTTAAGGAGATTATTATGACGCATAAAAAATTCCTCCGACCCTCCCCACCCCCGCTACCATAATCGTGACTGAAATTGGCCTTGGAAGGTCTGGGTACGAGACTTAGCATGACCCTTGGCTTTTTCTTTTTTCCAGTAGTATCAGACATTCCCTTCCGATCCGCTCCTTCAGACAATATTAGAGGTAAGCGGAGTGGTTTTGGGTTTAGCCAAGGAGCAGGTCACAGCTCAAGTAATAAACTAAAGGACTTACTCAAAAAACAAAAGCAAAAGCAGCAGGCAGAAGATAAATATGTCCAACAGTGGAACAACAAATTTGAGGAGCTGTTCGGTAAGGACACGACAAAATCTGGGCGTTCCCAGATTCCCTCCAGGACTGGCTTTTGGCGGGAAAGTTCTAGAGACACTGATCAGAGAACCACGCGTCATCAAGAGTGAAGTTACTTAAGATTAAAGGGATAATTTACGCTGTACAAATAATAATAGTTGAATGAGATTAAAGTATATGGCCGAATCGACATCATTGATCTGCAATCGTCTTCTTACTTTCCAGAGTATTTCTATTGGTTTGAGAACTTCCTGAAATATGTCTTGACGGTAACCTTATTTAGCGAGTCAAATCAAATCATGATGTTTATTACGTTCAATATACTTACATGGAGCCGTCATGAGGTTATCCCTATCGAGGACGTTCCCTATGGATCAAAACCGCAGCAAAACTCTCGAATGATTGGTTATCACCCGCCCTAAAAGGACAGTGTTCGTGTCATGCTTGTAATCGGACAGTTTGACTTTTGATAGGACAGGTGACAAGTCATGCTTTGGTAATTGGACAATAGCGTCATGTTGTAGCGCATTTCACTGACTTAACTAGTGATTTTTTTTTGTAAAAACGTACTGACGACCAACATGTTTCTCGAAGTTAGTCACACTTTGCATTAATTGGTTACAGAACTCGGCTACTTTTGTGTAGTTCTTTTCAACCGTCTGAGAAATTATCTCAAAACCACGTCAACTATCCATCAGGAAAGATTAAGGGTGGGGGGGGGGGGACGGGAGGAGGAAATTTCTAAAATGAACCCCTAAGAACGGTGCCCATCGAGGGCCACGCTATGAACACTTTTCGTGAAATGGCGTTTAGCAGCTTTGAACTGGCGAGCGCTACTATGAATTGGCAATTCGCCACTTCAAGCTCAAAGTGGCAATCTCTAGTTCAAAGTGGCACTCCCCAGTTCAGAGTGGTAATCGCTAATTCAAATTGACAATACCAAGTTCGAAGGGGCAGTCACCAGTTCAAAGTAGCGATCGTTAGTCTAAAGTGGTGATCGCCGGTGCATTCCAGCAAATCGTCGGCTAACGAAAAAATTGTTGATAGTATGGCCCTTAATAGTGTCTGTACCCAAGAAATCAGGGTCGTGCCCCCTGCAGCATCCGAGTTGTTGTTTTGGTAAATAACATCACAACTTACGGTTTTGCAGTGATCTCAAATCCTGCAATGCATAACATTTGTATTGAAACCAACGAAGTTTGGCGAAACGAAATTACTTACGGTTTTCATAGCAGGATCTAATTTGACCATTTTTAGAACTACATATACCTTCCACAAATCTGAAGCCTGCGGAACAGACATTAAAGTGTGTCATTAAAATTAACCTGATCCTCCATAAAGGCTCTGTAGTATTCTCATAATCTCCATCATTGATAGTAAATTTTCTACTAATAGTCCCTCTTCTAAACTCGGTTAGAAACGACAAAACGTCCAAAGCACGAGATGCCCCCAAAATTCCTCCCACTGCTTCTCCTCATGCAGGCTGAAACTTTCGACTGGTCGCCAGAATCACGTGAATTAGCCAGAAAAATTATTATTATTATTATTATCACTATTATTATTATTATTATTATCATAAACTAGCCTACACTAAACTAAAATATTTATATAACTGAAATAAACTATACCAGACTAAACTAGACGAAACTAAAGTAGATTTAACTAATCTAGACTATTGTAAACAAAACTAAACTAAACTACTTTAAACCAGACTTAACTAAAAATAATCGACCAAGAGGTTTACTGCGAAAAAGATGCATTCTTTCATTCATAACCTTGCCACTTTAAAGTTAGAGTCTTCGACGTTTCATCGAAATTCAGTGGTAATTCTTTACAATATAGTCGAAGTGGCCCTGGCCAAGGAGAGAAAACAGCAGAGGAAGCCATAGAGAGACACAGAGAAACAACAACAAAAAAGTGAAAGGCAACCAGGTAATAAGAGAAGAAGAGGAACATGGTTAATTACAAAGAAAATAAAAAGTAAAAAATGAAATAAAAGGTCACTGGAACGAGCACATTCTATATACCCTACATGAAGTACTATATTCTAACCCGCAAGACCGCTGACAAAAATCAAACGGTATTTATTGTTTACGGGCTCTCGTTGCACTATCGTATGCACTTCCGTCCAATTTACCAACTAACCGTGGTGTGGAAAACTAAATCGGAAAACCTTTACAGCCCTTTAGACCCATCTTCAACATCAAATGAGTTTAAGGTAAGCATGAAGTATTAAATAATGGGTATTTTATGGGTACTTTAGGATTTTTTAAAGCTCACGAAAGCTAGCCCTGTGAAAGACCTGGAATATCTCCAATCCTAGCAATCCTACGATTTTTTTTTAATTGTGCAAGCCTCAATTGTTTTTAACCCTTTAACTCCCAAGATCAGATTGTTAATTCTCCCCTCTCAGTAACTGGTACTCGTTTCCTTGTAAATTAGTTAAGAGAATTTGGTTCTAGATAAAGAATTAGCAGCTACTCCCTGATAAGTTTGAATATTCTAATTGCCTGTTTACTGAATAATGTATGGATATTATAGGATGAAGTTTTATGTTGATCACTTGTGGGAGTTAAAATGTTAAGCTTGTAATTACATTCCCTATCCACTGACCCTTTCACTCCTATGATCTCATTCATAGTTCTCCTTACTGTCTGTCATACAATTCTGAAGATGTTAGGTTGGAGAATTTGGTATTGGATCAACTAACAATCCCCAAATTGATATATTTTTCTCATTACTTTTCTGGTTGATAATGTTTGATATTATAATGAGATATTCTTTCTTAGTCACTCATGGGATTTTTTTAAGAGTTAAAAAAATTCCCATATGACTGGTATGTTGTTTTTTTTAACACTTACCATTTTATTTATTAGTTTATACCTTTAGTCCCTAAGAATGACTAGCATCTAATTTCTCCTTACAATATCACCCTTGAATTCTGTGGTAAGGTCATGAGAATAAAGAAAATTATCAGCAGCAAAATAAGCTGTTGATTGTTACACAAATTCTCCTGGTCAGCACATTAGGGAATGAATGGGGAACAGTATGAAGAATACCTTTGCTGATGTTAGGGTGTGAAAGGTTAATCACACAAGTGAATGGTGCCTTTTGCACACGCTGATTGGCTAGTTTAGAAGTGAATTGCAAGTGCGCTTAACTTCCCAGCAGCTGATAAGATAAAATGGCAAGTCAAGAGCTAAATTTCTAAGCATTTTTCAGTATCTATGGTACATAATAAGACAATTGTTCACCTTGGTGTGAAACTGGTGAATATTTACCTTACCACTTCAGGGCTTGGAAAATATCCATCTCTATTGATCTCCACTTCAGGAAATAATTATTAACTGTTGGCAATGTATGGATCATCTGATTGATAGAATTATTCATTGGGACATTCCACTATTCATCTCAACCCTCCCTAGGGAAGGCCAAGTTTTAACACTTGACTTTATTTTTAGTGGACAGCACCTTTAAACATTGCACTTGGATGTTCAAAATTGTGTTTGTTTAATTACAGTTGGAGGGTTTAAAATTGTGTTGGTTTAATTGTAGTTGTGGGGCTCAAAATTATGTTAGTTTAAATGCAATTGGAGGGCTCATATTTGTGTTAGTTTACTTGCAGTTGGAGGGCTCAAAATTTTGTTGGTTTCTTAGAAAAATACTCCATTAGAGCCCTGTACCAAGTGTTGCCTTCCGTGGAAAAAGGGGTGGCAATAAGATGAAAAATAGATACCCCATTTTTGCAGCAACTGCACAGCTGTCCACCACAAAGAATATGCTGGGAGCCAATGCAAATATGTTGACATTGGTAATGAGCTCTAAAATAGACATTTTTAATTGTTAATGTTCTTGTGCAACTCTATGTTAGCTGCAAACACAAAATAAAGAGCTCTATATTATCTGTCTACTAATCCTTTTCATGCAACTTATTATCATCATGGGATTTCTTTTGCCTGAGGTGGACATTGATGGCATTAAGGAAGTGTTTGTAGACATTACAATATGTTTTATGAACTCTAAGTAGTACCCTTGTGCAAATCTCTACTAGATGTAATAAATAGATAATACACTCATCTTTTGACTTAAATTTATATATTTTTTTAAATACTCCTACTACATGTTTACTGGTGTAATAACCCACTTGGGATGTTGGTTAAACACACAAAAAGTTTCTAGATCTCTTACCTCTGGCTTGTGGCTTATAAACTTTAATTTACTCATGTTCTCCCATCATCCTACAGGGACAATTACATCCATAAACTGACAGAAAGTGCAGTCAATTGCTTTACTTCAAAAAGGGTTATTGCAATTCAAAGGTTAGACTATGAATGCTACCTACTTGCAGACAAATTGTAAAAATATGCATCACCTCATGAAACCTTTAAAGGAGGTCATCCTAAAATTTTCTTTCCCCAAAAATCCTAAAAACGTGAGACCCAATTTTAATACTGTATCAAAAAAATGATCCCATCCAGCAGCACATTCCCAGTAACCTATTACTAGGGAGTACCTACCCCCCCCCCCCCCCCAGTACAGATGCTAGTTGTGCTATTGAATTGTCATTAATTGCTCAACCATGCATTGCTCAACCATAATACAAGAAGAAAGAATGATTTTTCCTTCCTCTAGTTGAAAAAACTAGGGAGAACAAAGACTTTTATACATATGCGCAAAAGAATGGAGTCTTTTAGATACTTCTTTCAAAGAAATCAACTCTCCTCATTTTTAAAGCAAAGAATAAAAAACTATGAATTTAGATTTTTAGCCTCTACAATCAACTTTTATTTCATAGCTTTTTTGTTTTTACATGTTATCTATTTATGATGACTTTTATTTTATTTTATTTTAGAGGGCCTCACAGAATACCACTTTCTAGTGAAGTGAGCCCCCTGTATAAAGACTGTTATTATTATTATTATTATTATTATTATTGTTATTACTATTATTATCATTATTGTTATTATTATTATTATGCATTCATGATATCTAATTATTGGTCAAAGTTGCATGGATGAGGTTGACATTATGGAGATCTAACTGACTTAAAAGAAGTTTTAAAATGAAAATAGTTTGTAACAGAACCCCTCTTCAACTGATACGACTCCAAAACTTCCACTAACCCTTGATAATTTTTTTTTTTCTGTGTAGGAATGAAACAATCAAAGGAGTCTTTCTCAACGAGTGGTAGGGAAGCTGAACAAGATACGAACATTAACGTCATCATTAGGTCATTTGAGTCACGTGATAGTCCCATGATTCGCAAGATCTTTACGCAAAGCATGGGAGAAATGCGAGGACCCCTTGTTCGTGACGTCATGTACCAAGTGGCTTTTTATGGATTATTTTTATCGTTCCCTGTAGCACTTTTAAACTTCATATGGTCTCCTTGGTGTTTATCAATTTACCTTTTAGTTTTATTTGTTTTATTGGTTGCCTTGTTCACTGGACTGCACATTGGGTTTTCAAGGTACATTCGAAGCTGCTTACGCAACGATCTAGATAACGTAGAGAATGTCTATTTAGGCCAGAAAAGGTCCCATATGTGGGTGGCTGAACTTAACAACAAAATCATCGGCATGGTTGCCCTTGTTCCCGGCAGTGAGCACGAAGTTTGTTTCGGAAAGCCTCGGGACACCGTCGGTCGACTTCGGAGAATGGCTGTTTCACCCGAATTTCGTCGACTTGGTGTTGCTAAGAAATTGTTACATGTACTATTAAGTTTTGCAAAGGAGATAGGATATAAACAAATAGTTCTTTTGACAACCAGCGCTCAGGAGGCTGCGCTTAAATTTTACCCAAAGAATGGATTTTACTTGGTGTCTAAAAGGCTAGCTAATGTAGCCCTTAGGGGATTTTATCACTATGATTACTGTTACGATCTAGATAAAGCTAGATAAAAGCCATATGTATATGTGTTAATTTCGTTGATTGTCATGTTGAAACTATGTTGAACAATCTAGAGGTATGGCTACCTTCACATTCGAAATTCGAAACCCCATCCGAATTTGGCTACATTCCCATCCAAAATTTAGAATTATTTCTCGCGCACAGGTCCAGTTTCGAGTATCACAAAATAGAAGAAGACTTCCACTTCCCACCCCACCCTCTCCATATCTTCTCTCCTCAGGTCGTCCAAAATAAGAAAAGAGAGCTTAGTGGCTATCTGCTACTTTCGCTTGTGATGTCGAGTTTCTTAATCAGTGAAAAGACGATGAGATGTTCGATTATCTGACGGCGTTATCACAATTGTTGAATCTAGAAACTCTTTATGGAAGTTTCACGGTGGCAATGCAGAAGGTTGGATTGCCTGATTGTTACCTGTTCAACCTTGAATACTGCTGACTGACGATCTTTCTTTTTTGGGGGGAACAAAATTTCTGTTCTTTGATTTCGCTGAAATTTCTGCCAGGAAAATTTCGATTTTGCCGTTAAGCAACAGAAATATTTAAACCCTCGTGTTTGCAAATTTCCGAAAGTGTGTCGAGTTTTAAAGGAGGAAGTGTCACGTTAGATGATGCCTGGACGAAAGTTTCGAGGAGGGGAGGGGATCCAGGAACTTTTGATGGGGGTGTGGGGGGGGGGGGCAGGTAGGGTCCATACTCTGATTAAGAAAGTACCTTTCTTTCCCTTCGCACTTTTGCCCATATTAGCTAAAACATATTCTAAGATTAGTAAATTTTATATACTTGAAGTTGAGTAGAAATTTGCGATCCTGACGTTGTACGAACTGTGGTTTCAAAAAGTACCCACGGGTATGATAGCGGGCAGGGTGATTCAGTCCGAATACGGAAAACACGAATTTACAGTTGATTGATTCGCGCGCACAGTGCTTTATTTCACTCAGTGAGAATGGAAGAATTTTGCAGCGTTTTATCACACGGAAATTTTTCTGCGGAACTTTATTTGCAGTCGAGGGCAATCCGCCAAAGGCGTAGGTAAATACAACCGGCAACATTTCAAGCCACAAGAAAAGGAACGATCTTTGCATGCCAGCTGAAATTCAGGAATTGCAAAAAAATTGTCACTGCAATGTCTTTAGTTGCAAATCCCCTCGGTACAAAGATAATTTCTTCGCGGTTTGCATATCTTACATGGGTCAAAATATCAATTTCGATTGTTATTTTTATGCTGCACATTACAAGCGTCTCAAAGGTTGTTTTTGTCTATGAAAACTGTCAGATCCTGCTTACAACACTTGTTTCATGTTTACAGTTCAATGAGTTATCTTTTCAGCATGGGGAGGCTGAATTTTCAAAACAGTTTTAAACTTTGCGGCGTTGGAACTGAACATAAGTTCTTTAGAAAAATCTTTTCTTACGTATTACGTATTAGCCGTGGAAATGCCGACGTCCAGAAATGTCAACATTTCGATTACAATGGAATTAACTTCTTAAAGGACATTAACAGAAATGAAAGCAGTAAATTAATTAGATAATCACTGTAGATAAATATCAGCTTGGGCTCAGTGCCATCTTAATAAAAATTACAGCTGTTTAATTCCTTGTGTTTTGGTGTGGTCCTCTTCTAGAAGATCGATTTCAAAATTTGGCCTCCAAACAGCTTTCAACAAGAAGATTACACGCATTCCAAGAGTCATAATATTTGTGTTTATGCTGCATATTTTTGCTGAAATCTTATCCTGCATAACGCATTATCAATTACTCAAAGGCTACTAACGGCAAACAGACCTTGACACGATTAGGGTAGGATGTACGTGAAGAAGGAATTTTTAGACTTAAAGAACTGAAAAAGGGAAGCGCGATGCACAGGAAAAACCGTAACACTTCTCTCTGCTATGGATTTATCTTCAACTTGTTGGTGGCGCTGTGCACGATAGCGTTTATGTGTTACTTCTTGTACCGCATTGATACCAGACTCCTCTCACTGGAGCGACGCTTGTGGAATATACAACATGACAAGGGTGTCAGCGCAGTTAATCGGGAAAGACTGACGTTATTTAAGAAAGGAAACCGCAACAAAAGGAGACATTTTAACAGGAAAAATCTGGTGAATAGAACCTTTCAACACGGGTTTCTGTCGGAGCATGATTCTGAAAAACCCCATGCTAAATGACCGTTCGCCGGCTCCATTACCAAAATACAGGCCATGTGTTGTTACGTGCTGTTTGCATTTCAGCTTGGAGCTTTACCGATCACGGATGACAATCATCTTTGTTTGGATTTCATCAGCCGCTGAGTTATATTACTATGTAACTGCGCGTAACATTTGCGTTCCTGTTAGATGTACGTGAGTGAGAAAAAATGTTTTGGTTTCTACACTTTGTGAATAACCTCTTAAGGATTATGAGATTCAGTTTAACACTTCATAAATTTGCACACGTGATGTAGATGTTTATTGTAAATTACTACCTTTTGAGATATATTTGCAAGATTGGGTGATTTATACACTTCCTGTTTTCCTGAAAACTGCAAAACATAGTTTCATTGTGAATGGGAGCGTGCGTGACAACGATCTCAATCTCCTCTAACGCCAACACGCGCGGCATGGTAGAAATCTTTAACACGCTTGTAGCTCAAGCTCCGCGCTCCCTGAACTCCCTGGTCCTCCCGGTCCTTTTCAATTTTGAAAATTCGAAACTCACTCCCACTTCTCAAGCGAAATTTAGGCGTTCAAACAAAATGCAACCAGTACATATGTGAGGGTCTTTAGGGGTTAACCAAAAACTTAAGCCGTTAGGCGTAAAAATTGACAAATTTTAACCCTTCGTGGAAAAAAAAATTAACCGTAAAAATTTTTCTGTTGACCACAGTGGACACATATTAACCGATAGCCGTAAATTGGCCAAAATTTTACCCATTAGCCGTAAGAGCCATCACCCCATTGAGACCCTCTTATACATGCAGTACCGACCGTGCAAGCTGAATAATGCTGAGGTAGATCTTAAAAACAATTGATTCAAGCCTTTTTGGAGGTTTTCTAAGCGTTAACCCTTTACACCTTAACATCAATAAAGCTATTCTCCATTCTGTTTCCCATACATTCACTAAGGTGCTGACAAGGAGAATTTGTACAACAATCAACAACTTCTTTAGCTGATGATAATTTTCTTTATTCTCGTGACCTTACTGCGTGATTCAGGGGTGACATTGTAAGAAAAAATTAGATGCTATTCCCTCTTAGGGGTTAGAGGATTAACAGAATGATAAGACACCTGGGTAACCCCAAATACAGAAACTTAAGCTAGATGATAGAAATCTATAGTTACGTTGATTGTTGTTTCGGGCATGATATGCGTTCATTGCCGGCTTTGTGACACGAAGAATGATAAAAAAGTCACCAGACTTTGAAATAGTCCGATAAATTATTTTTACAAGTTAAGCTTTTCCTGTTGATTTTCGTCTTGTCACGAGCGTGGGACAAAGAAATAAAATCCAGATTCCCCATGAAGAATCGAACCTCAGACCTTCGGAGTCCGCCCTCCGATGCTCTACCACTGAGCCATAGAGACTCCACGGGGAGCGAGGTTTATTACGAAGTTCATATGACACGCGTCCTGCATACTGCTAAGATCAGCAATGTCGATAGCGTAATGTTTGTTGATAGAAATAAGAGAGATGGTAAGTTTTAAGCTCGGTAAAGAAATAGAGAAAGATGTCTTCGTCTTTTCACGAGCGTGGGACAAAGAGTTCCCATGAGGAATTGAACCTTAGACCTTCGGATTCCGCGCTCCAAATCGAATACTGATTAAATTATCAAAATAAAATTATATTGATAATTTTACCAGTGAACTTTTATTTTGCTTTAGCTATGCAAGCTCTTCGGAAATAATACACATTCTTGTATATAAAGCACGCTTTTTTTTTGTTCTATATCCATCTGTAAATATTCTGACTGGATTGCGAATATAGATTATTTATATCTACAAAATGATGCGTTGTTTGTTTAGAATGTGTCGGGTCCAATCCATTCTAGAATTTTTTTCGCTGCGACTTCTGGGACAACATATTGCACTACAAATATATGACTTTCATATATTCTAAACCATATATTGCACTATTGTTCTTCAACTGTTCGCTGAAGTTTTGAAAGGAAAGTGCCATTATGCAGCAGCCAGGTTTGTCTAGAGCAGTTATAACTTTCTTTCTCTCGGCTTAAATGCATTTAAGGTGATTTTAAAAAATCTATGGTAATGCAATAAATATTCAATCTGTAGACTTCGTTACTAAAATTAGGTTCGGCTGCGGCACGTGGTCGAACCGTACCGCGAACATCATGTGAGATCAGGCACTGAAATAGGCGAACGAAAGTTATTCCAATTGATGAAGTGTTCGCATGCATATGACTGCGCTCTAAAACCAAATTGAAGACTGAAGACTTTCGAACCATTTATTTCAAATGGGAAAGATGAAAACATGTTTCAACGCTTCGTTCGACCGTAAGTAAAACGAAATTGATATGGTCTTCGTTCTCGAGAAATGGCCACTTAAAACTGAAAAGATTAAGACTATTGCTAAACTGCTATAAGTTATAAGCTTTAACTTCAAAATCATTAGCCAGAAAAGAACTTTGCTTTGCTCGACGTTCTGGTAGTTTTGTTCTATATCCATCTGTAAATATTCTGACTGGGTTGCAAATATAAATTTTTTATATCTACAAAATGATGCGCTGTTTGTTTAGAATGTGTCGGGTCCAATCCGTTCTAGAATTTTTTCGCTGAGACTTCTGTGACAAAATGATGCACTATTGTTCTTCAACTGTTCGCGGAAGTTTTGAAAGGAAAGTGCCATCATGCAGCAGCCAGGTTTGTCTAGAGCAGTAATAACTTTCTTTCTCTCGGCTAAAATGCATTTACGTCGAGGTCATCGGTTCCAAGGTCTACCCTAAGTAGGTGATTTTAAAAAACCTATGGTAATGCAATAATATTCAATCTGTAGACTTCGTTACTAAAATTAGGTTCGGCTACGGCAAGTGGTCGAACCTTACCGCGAACATCATGTGAGATCAGGCACCGAAATAGGCGAACGAAAGTTATTCCAATTGATGAAGTGTTCGCATGCATATGACTGCGCTCTAAAACCAAATTGAAGATCGAAGACTTTCGAACCATTTACTTTTAAATTGGAAAGATGAAAACATGTTTCAACGCTTCGTTCGACCGTAAGTAAAACGAAATTGATATGGTCTTCGTTCTCGAGAAATGGCCACTTAAAACTGAAAAGATTAAGACTATTGCTAAACTGCTGTAAATTATAAGCTTTAACTTCAAAATCATTAGCCGGAAAAGAACTTTGCTTTGCTCGACGTTCTGGTAGTTTTGTTCTATATCCATCTGTAAATATTCTGACTGGGTTGCGAATATAAATTTTTTATATCTACAAAATGATGCGCTGTTTGTTTAGAATGTGTCGGGTCCAATCCGTTCTAGAATTTTTTCGCTGAGACTTCTGGGACAACATGTTGCACTATTGTTCTTCAACTGTTCGCGGAAGTTTTGAAAGGAAAGTGCCATCATGCAGCAGCCAGGTTTGTCTAGAGCAGTAATAACTTTCTTTCTCTCGGCTTAAATGCATTTACGTCGAGGTCATCGGTTCCAAGGTCTATCTTACGTAGGTGATTTTAAAAAACCTATGGTAATGTAATAAATATTCAATCTGAAGACTTCGTTACTAAAATTAGGTTCGGCTGCGGCACGTGGTCGAACCGTACCGCGAACATCATGTGAGATCAGGCACCGAAATAGGCGAACGAAAGTTATTCCAATTGATGAAGTGTTCGCATGCATATGACTGCACTCTAAAACCAAATTGAAGACCGAAGACTTTCGAACCATTTTTTTTAAATGGGAAAGATGAAAACATGTTTCAACGCTTCGTTCGACCGTAAGTAAAACGAAATTGATATGGTCTTCGTTCTCGAGAAATGGCCACTTAAAACTGAAAAAATTAAGACTATTGCTAAACTGCTGTGAATTATAAGCTTTAACTTCAAAATTATTAGCCGGAAAAGAACTTTGCTTTGCTCGACGTTCTGGTGGTTTTTGCATGTTCCTTTAATTATTTGCCTTAGATCTAAGTGTAACTGAATATCCTCTGAATCGAAACGTTACAGATCGGTAATTTTGATACTCGATTAAGTCGATTGTAATCGATAATTTTCGATACTCACTAGTCGATTAATATCGAAAATCGATAAAACTCGATAGCGGAGTTCTTTGTGACTTGTCTTTTTTTTTTCCCAGTGTAATTTTTTTTCGTGTTAGCTCCAGTTTTGTAAACTGCTTCAAACGCAAATGAGTTATCACAGATTGAAATCGATAACGGGAGACGTTTTTACTTTTCGGTAGGACGGAAACTTTTACGTAATGCCGAGTTAATGTGATGTCATTTGTCCTCTGGGGCAAATAAATCAATATTGTGGATACTCTAGGCCTAAATATTGTGATTAGTGATTGTTATTTTCTCTCTAACGGGTCTTTTTTCAAGTGTTACTTTAAAAACCCTTGCTTCCAGCTATCGGAAGATCAACCATGAACTGATTCAATGATGTGCATGATTAGTGCTAGTACAGGCATAAATGGAGAAAGTTTGGCCCATCATCTCTAAAACAAACACAATGACCTAACTTTTATTGAGTATTTCTTGAACGGACATGGCGAGGGAACATTTGTAAAAAGTAGTTTTCCTGAAGAATCACCTGAGAAACCTCATGGCTGCCAAAATTACCCTAAACCACCTGAAAAGGTGTTATTGCACAGCTTGTTTTTATAACATTTCATCATGACCAATATTCTCTTTTTCTTGGTAAAAGGTACCACTTGTATTACCTCTTATTACTGCCTTAAATTGTGTGGAATTCTTGAAAATTCAACAGACAAAGGATTTCTCTTAATGTGTTTGAAAATTCCTTTTACCTGTCATGCTTAAAACAAGGGAAAGCACTGTGATATGAGAGAATCTTCAAACCTGTAAGAATTTTCTTTATAGTCCTAGATTAATATCTTCAAAAGGCAGGCTGATAGATAGTAGTGAGAAAGATTACTAGTTTTGTTAAAAACAGTTCATATTTTAGGTCTTTGGATTTCCAATAAAACTCATACAACTATGCTATTACAAAGCCAGAGTCTGTTCAAAGGCAATCTATTGTTTTTGTCATTGTTCTCGTGATGCATAATATTGCTAAATTAAATAATCAAACTGGATGGGTGCATCAGTAAATTCATAGATGGTTTGGCAAGACTTCTATGTAATGGGTAGATCAATTTGAAACTGCAGCATCCCCTCGCCTACCCTGACAGGCTCATGGGCATTGAACTTTTTATGATTTGTTTGTTCAAATTTCCCTCCCCACCCCCTCCAAAATTGCATTCAAATACCCCACCCAATACAAAACAATTATTTGTGTGATCAAAAAATGTTGTAGAATTTAGCAAAGTCATCTATAAGATTTTGGTGCTGTTGTTGGGTTTTTCACTTGTAAGCATCATTCTATGATATGGAAATTGTCTTTCTAACCATTCACTTACAAAAGCAGACTCGTATCCTTTAGACCCCTCCATTAAAATATGTGTATTTTACTGCAAAAACTTGACATTTCTGGTTCGAATGCCCCAGCCCACCTGAGTAAGGTTCAAATTCTCCATCCACTTACACTCAAATGCCTGGGAGGGGGAGGATGTTGATCAGCACATAACCCCATACTTCATTATATGCATACAGTTATTTGGAAATAAAAAACAGTGGGGTTATAGAGAAAATATTATATGCAGCTATATTTTTTTTATTTGTATGGGACAACATTAGAGCTTGTACATGTATTTTGAATCAAACAAAACTTGGGTGCAAAATGTTAAGATTTAGGGCAGAAAGTTTAGATGGCATTGATCTTCAGGAAACTGGTAGATTTAGTGAAAAAGTTAAAAAATAGCAAACAGATGAGGAGATACAAGTAACTACATTTGAATCCAGAGTTTGAGTGAAATGCAAGGACCAAAAATCCCAGTGAAGCATAGATGACTATATCAAACTGCAGCAATCTTTGGCTTCTCAATATATAGGGCCATGACAAAAGATTTAAGTAAAGTGAAAAGTGCCCTACTGCATCACATGGAGTGCTGACATGTTAAATGGGGTTGTCTTTGTTTAACCAATTACCCTTTGTTAATGTAGGCAGGGCCAGTCAGCCACGACAAAAAAATAAGCATGTTTAAGAAGGAAAACAGAGTCATTTATATTATTATCAAGTAATATCACAGGATTCATCTCATACAATTTGGACTAATCAACACATATAGATTTTTTTAGAGAAATGTGCCCATGGAAATGTGCTGCTTTATCTCTCATTTCTCCTAAAATTAAGTGAGTACTCATACAATTGCCAGTGCATCACTGTTCAGGGACTCCAGGGATAAGAACTGGAATGAAGTAAAACCAAATTTTAGGGGCTGGGAACATGATCCAGAATCAAAGATATTGTCTGATTTCAGACTTTCAGAGCATGGCCTCTTTCTGGTAGCAAACAGTTAGCTTTTTTAGTTTGATTTCATTTATTTACCATTATGATTTAAACTGAACCCGAGGATGGGGTTTTGATTACGTGCATATTTATTACTCAGGCTAGAATTTCAGCATGAAATGGCAGAACTTGTCTTACACATAACAGTTGATGAAAAAATTGTAATATCTCACAAAATCAAAGAAATTTAGAGCTTTAATCTATCAATTTCTCTTAGAGCTTGCTGAAAGCTGGTCTGGAGGTTGATTTTGAAATAACAGCACTTGTAAATTTACCATTTAATTTACCTTTGATCAAAAGTGGCAGAATAACCAGTTTTTTGTTTTACTTGTTTTGTCATTGTTATTTTTTTTTAAGCCCAGTGGACCAGTTATATGTATTGACCCTTTAACTCCCATGAGTGACCAAGACAGAATTTCTCCTTACAAAATCGATATAATATAAAGCAGACAAGTGATGAGAACAAAGAAGAATATCAATTAGGGGATTATTAGTTGATCCAATACCAAATTCTCCAAACTAACATCACAAGAACTGTATGGTAGACTGTAAGGAGAATTACTAATGAGATCGTGGGAGTTTAAGGGTTAAGAGGTGAGACTTAAAGTATTTTGTTACATGTACATGATATATCTCAAATAGTCACAATTGTGGTTAATTATTCAACTTAGGGTCTGTATCAGGCTCAAAATGTAGTTATGAAATAGTTTTTTCTGCTTTAAAATAAGAACCGTGTGTAATATTGTCACATTGTCCACATGCCTCAATCAGATTTTTGTTGGGGCTACTCGCATACTCCAATCAGATCAGAGCCCTCTTCAGTAGTTGATAAAGCTGCAGATTCTGTATCTCATTTGAGTGAAGTTTTGAAGGGAACTTGATGGTGGCTATTTATGTGCAACTAAAAAATAATTTTTGATACACTGAACTCTATTGCAACCTGCTGCTATAAGCCTTGCTTTTCTCCATCGCTGTTTGATAGGAAAGTGGAAACTCTCTAACCCTTTAACTCACAGAAGTGATTTACATGTAAATTTTCCCTATGATATCCATGCATTATTCTGCAAAAAGTTGATGAGAATACTCAAACTTATCAGGCAGAAGTTGTCTTGATCTAGCACCAAATTCTCATAACCAATTTACAAGGATATGTGTAGCAGCTAGAGAGTAGAATGAAAAATCAGATCTTGGAGTTAAAGGATTAAAATTAGTTGTTTTTAAAACCAAAGAATGTTTACTCACAAGGATTGTGTATATTTTTACAAGCTTTACCTTCAGGTTTTATCTTAAAGGGTTTGAGAGGTCTGAGGTGCCCCCCCCCCCCCTGAGGTCCTTGAAGGGTAGACAATACTATATACTAGTTAAATCACCATCTAACCTATAAGTGTTTGCAAATGGACTCCAGCATGATCTGTCCTTTGGAACAACTTGGGCATTTTGATTAGATGTTGACAAAACGTCTACTGATGTAGTGATACATCTATTGAATGAATTTATCCACTCTCTGAATATCTGAATAATAAGGGGGGGGGACTGAGAATTGTATAGCTATGCATACCTTCAGCCAGAATATTACACATCTCTTGCACCCCCTTTGATCCTCGAATAAAAGGGAGGAGAGATTTTGATAGGTTACTGGTGTGTTGTTTTTAAAATTTCTTGTTGAGGAGATATTGAGATGTTTTACAGAAGTGGGTCAAATTAGTGTTTATATTTTCTATGTGCTATGTGCCCTTTCTCCTCAGGGTTTAATTAGGAATGGAAATACGATGACTTTTAATTATAATTTGGAAGGATTCTTCTTACGTCTGCCAGGAATTTGAATATATTTTCAATCAGTATTTTCCCATTGCTCAATGCAAATATCATTGGTCATGCAGGTCACAAAGTGTGAAATCCAGAAGATTCCAGAAGTGATTTTGTGTGAATCTACTGTCTAAACGCTGAATGATGAACATTTAAGTCAAGAAATGGAATTCGAATTAGGTAAGCCAGTGTCATTCACCCTGTATTATGCAGAGCTGCAGGTATACCTTTTTTCGTCAATAAGTCTCTTTTGCTGACAGATATAAAGCTATTGGCAAGCTGTTAGCCCAGCAAGAATGATCAGCTACAGAAGACACATGTAAACACCTAGTTACAGTTGTCATAGGAAAAATAATAAACGAAAGATCAAAATTCGAATTAATCAGTACATACTTACAACATAAGGCATACTCATTAGCACAAAGATTTTGGAAATTGTCTGGAGTCGAGTCGCTTGAAATCTCTTAACAACAACTGATACTCATAAAAAGTTTGCTAGCTTTTAGCTCATTCATGCTGAAAGCAATGAATGAGGTATTGTGGTGGAGCAGATGTGGACGGTAGTTGTATTCCGTGGACGGAACTTGCATTGTGGATCGTGCACGGAAGTGGTATTGCACGCTGCCCCTCCCCACTTAATGAAAGTCAAAATTAATTTCGATGAAGCTCAGAAACTCAATGGAAAAAAATAAAATGCCTTTATGATTTAATAAAAATAATAACCTCAAATCACATTTCCGAACTTCTAAAAATGCAACTTGAATCGAGAAGCCGAAATGTCCACACCTAGGGGACCCTTGTGGGTTCATTGCAACACACGCTGTGACCACGCAAAATAGCATCAGGGACAGCAATATTGGTAAGCCGTGCATTTTTGTTCGTCTTCACTTGGTATAAAGTAACCATTGCTCGATCATTGTGCTTTTCCTCGGGAGCTCTTCAACATACAGTCCACGCATCAATCATAGCGGCCAAGATAGTCTTGCTAAATTTTTTTTCGAGCTCCAATATTTCGGTCTGGACTTGAAGCTCGCTCGAACAAAAACAGCACTACCAATTGGTTGGTGGGATGTCTGTGGAGAATTTACCAACTAAATAAATGTAGATGAAGACTTACATGAGATGTCACTATTGAATATTTAACATGCGCAATTTTTCGAGAAACAGTTGACAGCTTTGCACGTGGTCCGTAAGTTTCATCTTTTTAACCGATATGTGTTAATTTTGTGGACAAAAATGCGGACCGAGACCAAAACTGTTCCTTTGACTTGATATATTTTCAACGTTCAGGGGTGCAAACATACTAATTTTGACATATGTGCCTCATGTTGTTGATGGCTTACATGAGGAACTGGCGAATTTTTATAAGGAAAAGCGATGCGTTGCTTTCGTGAGTGGCCATTTGTTTACTTTACCGGTGGTTTTATCTCTCATCTGTTAGGTGACTACGCAAATATTAATATGTGAAAATCAGACTATATGAAGGATTGAAATTCTATTAAGAACGATTGTGGACGTTTTGTTAAAAACAAAAGATATCAGGAACGGGCAAGGAATATTTCACAATAGTGCAAATGATCGTGAAGGATGAGGGTTACTGATATTTTTTTTGCTAGAGCAAAATCTGAAGCCTGACTATGCCCACCCAGCCCATCCTCCAGCCCATCCTCCACCCCACAAACGCACACACACCAACGAAAAGGACACTGTCTGCCTAATGACCTCTCCCTAATGCTCAAAAATAAAACAAAATTTATTCCAGAAGTCTTAAAAGTTCACATAAACAGAATTCAACTGTACCTGTATTAGACAAGTCCAAGAAATCAATACAAACTTAAGCCATAACATGAATGAGCTGGCTCCAAGAGCCCTATGATTTTCAGTGAAAACTGTGTGACAATTGTTCAGCTGTTAGGAAAAAAAATTGAGGGGGTAGTAATATATGCTAATTAATTCCCATTTTTCTTTTTCCTCTTTTGTTTTTGCCTTTTTCTTGGACAGCTTTATTGGAATTAAGTATATTGGGGAAAAAAGGGAAATTGTAAATCCAATTATTCAAATGCTTTCTGATAAGAGGCTTATGAAGTTTTTGCATCCTGAGGTCTTTAGCTTAAGACTCTCGTTGTTGTCGTATGCATTCTCTATCAAATACAACTATCTTTAACCTTTCCTATCCTTGGTAAAGTTCCTAAGAAGCTGGATAAAATGAAAACTTGTGCTAAATCTCAAACAAACATTTCGTGAAATTAAAATGAATTAAACCTTAGTCTCAGTCACAGATTATAGCACACTTTCACCATACTTTGAGCTCTTTTTAAATCAGTGAAACATTTTGAGAAAAAAAGCTATGGGAAAACTATGAAAAAGTCTTAAATTTTGCAAACCAAAACGTTTGGGATGTTAGCGCCATCATAGATGCGGGATTAGGCTTGTTATTTTTCATTTTTGTTCGAGTTGGCCGTCCATCTTTCTCATACATAGAACCAGGATCCATAAGTGAGATGAAAGCCTTAACATTGGGAGAATCGCTCATTATGCATGTAATACTGAAGGTATCTACAGAACAATTTTTAAGATAAAGAAGGGATTAAAAAAAACAAAGTCGGAAAGTATCAGCCGCCAAAGTAGTTAATTTTGTGTTTGCCGAATCCTAAACATTTTCGTTAACACAGCAAGTGATTCTATTCTTTCTCTACCAAACAGTATATTCTTGAAGATCACTGACCTGCAACAAATTTCTGACAAAATGGCAACTGCTCCTGTTTCGCCACTAGCAAGCTCTATGGAGAAAACAAATGGAGCTAAGCTCAGCAGACTTCTCATTGATGGTGGAACAACAGTTCTGAGGACCATTTTTGATGGCTATCACCCACCGGCTAATCTTTCTACTAGTCTCAATGCCAACTACTCAACCCTTCAATCCCTCTTAAAGAAAAAGGTCCTGCGTGCAGCTCAGTGGAAAAAACTGTTTCCATCTGGCGGAGTAACACCAGACTCAAACACGTTTGACATCACTCTCTTGTTTCTTCTTCTCACCAACATTTGCGGACTTTCCCCTCCTCTCTCGGGGTGGCATTCCATGCCATCTCCGAGTGACAACTCCCTTGAGGCAAACCTTGCTCGGGTAAAGGTCTTCCGCAATGAGTTGTATGGTCACGTGTCCACTACTGCTATTGACACGCCCACTTTCTCTGTTTTATGGCAGGATATAAGTACTGTCCTTGTTGCCCTTGGCTTGGATAAGGTAGCCATAGAGAGATTAAAACTAGAGCACTCTGGAGAGGAAGACTATATTGAAATATTAAGAGAATGGGCGAAAAGTGAAGAGGATACCAAGTCGCAGCTGAAGGATATCTCACAATCTCAGACTGAGGTAGCACAAACTATCGCCGAATTGCGTCAGGCTCGTCTTGAGGACTCCAAGGAGCTGGAAGAAATGAAAAATACAGTTATCAAAACTTGGCAAGCCGTCGAGGATCGTAGAAGAAGGGACAAAGAGGATGAAATTCTCAAAGCACTCGCAAAGATTGACACAGGAAAAGATGTCGAATATCATTCAGAACGATATCAGGAAGGAACTCGTTTGTCTATTTTGACAAAGGTGCAGGATTGGATGGATGACAGAAGCTCTGAGAATCGTGTTTTGGTAATCAGCGGACAGGCTGGTATGGGAAAATCTGTGATCTCTGCAGTTGTCTGCGAAAGAATGCTAAGAGCTAACAGACTATCTGGAAGCCATTTTTGTCAACATGGCAAGGCACGCCGCAGGAATCCTAAAGTGATGCTTCAGTCTTTGGCTTGTCAGCTGTCTGACATTATTCCAGAATACAAGAGTGCCATTCTGGAAGTACTGTCAAGAAATTTAGGGGGAGATCTAAACAGCATGGAAGTTAGCGATCTCTTCGAATTGCTGCTCATGGAACCTCTTTCTAAAGTCAAAGACCCAGGAAGTAACATCCTAATGGTAATAGATGGCTTGGACGAGAGTGAATACCAAGGCCGCAACGAATTGGTTGATGTGATTGCTAATAACTTTTGCAAACTCCCAGCGTGGTTTCGATTTCTTGTGACAACCCGTCCTGAAATCAACATCGCCGATAGTCTTAGGGTTTTGGAGCCTCTGCAGCTTGAACCAAGTGATAATGAGAACTTACAAGACATCCGTCACTATCTTAACAGGCGTCTAAGCCAATTTGAGAAGTTCGAAATCCAAGAGGATGTTTTGAATTATCTTGTGGAAAAGTCAGAAGGAGTAATGTTATTTTCTTACTTTTTAGTTGAATTTGTAGGTAAAATCGAGGCCGTTCTTACCACAGAGCTGCTGGAGAACGATTTGCCATCTGGTATTTCATCCGTTTACGAGTCCTATTTCAAACGTTTAGAGCAAGAACTTGTAAAGGAACTGGAGATTAAGGACGAGCATATTTTTGCTTTCCTAAGTGCAGTTACTGCTTCGAGAGAGCCATTACCAGTTGCTTTTGTCGCAAAATTGTTCCAGTTGGACAGCAGGACATCAGTTGGTAAACGGAAAGTTAAAAGGGCAATTTCTTGCATTTCAACTCTTCTGCTGGTTGAGGATGAAAGGGTCAAGTTCTTCCACAAATCAGTCAAGGACTGGTTGACCGTTACTTCCTCGTATGGACAGCACGACTTTGCATTAGATTTGAATGAAGGTCATAGTATCCTTTCTAAACTTTGCCGTGAGGAACTCGATCAAATTAAGGATCGTGGTGTTATTGATCGAAAATTTTGCGACACTGAAACATATTCCCTACAACACGGTGTCACACACATGCTTGAGGATGCAAGGTCACCGAATAGTAAAGAATTGGTGAGGTTGTTTGTCTTGGACTTGGAACTCGTTTACGCTAAACTCTGTGTAGATCACGCAACGGCAGCCGACGACATTGTACGCTGTCAGAAACAGGACATTTTATCAGTGCTCCCTGAAGAAAGTAAAACTCTCTTGGATGACTTATTGCTTTTGTTGAGAAAACACCACGAAAGTTTTAAAGATCCTCGTGCATTTCTGCAAACCGTGTTGAATGAGGGAGAAGCGAGACTTTCTTCCCAGGCATCAAGTCTTCTGAGTAAGAAATTTCACAATATTACTTTCATGGAGTTCATATACAAGGATGTTCATGAGGAGGCTCCCAAAGCCGTTTTTCCATGTTCAGCTGCAGTGGTATGTTTTGATGTGTCGCCGCAGTCTGACTACATGGTGTGTGAGTGTAAAGATGAGATGCTTTACCTGTGGTCGCTTCGCACCGGCAAATTAGAATGGAGACGTCCTTGCAAAATAAAGAAACAATATTCACATGGCAATTTCACGTATCGAACGTCGCCTTCTTCTGATGTCTTCTCGTGCTACCGTTCGGTTGTTTTTCATCCTTCAAAGGAAGTTGTCCTACCAGGAATCCTTAGTTCAGCCTATTCGTTTGATGGAGATCTGAAACCACTTTTCCCAAGAAGTAACTGCATATTCACTGTTTGTTCACTGTTGAATGCAAACGGCGAGGTCCGGTTTGTAACAAATTTTCCGGATGATGCCAAGCGTATTATATTGTGGAGTCTTGAAAATGGTTCTCAGGTTGCTAGTATTCACAGGGATGAAGATGTTTTATCGTTTGCTTGTTCTCTTGATGGGAGGATGCTGGCAGTTTCTCATACGTCGGGCTCGATTTGTTTGATTGACACAATAAACAAGTTTAGAATACTGGCAGAAATAAACATTCCAAGCGTTTGTGGGATAATCAAGTTCTCCCCTGACCATACGTTCCTCTTCTGTTGGCACGAAAGTCATGCACGACGTCATGAAGTTTATCGGCTGAACGTTAAACGTATCAACCAAGGCACATTTTCGCTTCGCGTTTCTTGTAACGTTTCATATAAACCCTGGGAGTATGAAACTGCCAGTAAAGCTGGATTTTTGTTAGGAGATCCTCTTTGTTGTATCTATGAGAACGTCTTTGGTCACTCATTTCTTGTAGAACGAGCATTTATCTTTGTCCTTTCTGAGAAAATTGTCTTGAGGTGCTTTCCTGAAGGTCGTTCAGTGGCAATGTTCAGCGTGGATGAGATAAGTAGCTTCACCAATTCAGCACATCACCCACACTTATCTCGAGCCGTAAAGATGGCGTTTTCGCTAAATGGAGAGATTCTCTATGTGATTTCCGAAGTTCTAGCTGAAAGAGAAGTAATGGCTTGGAACGTTCGATCGGAAAACCTCACAGCAAGAATGATGATTGGAAGGACAAGAAGGGAGTGCCTTACGCCTGTAGCGGAAGGCGTAATTATCGCCAAAGACTGTGGTTGTCCCGAACTGTGGGATTTTGAGTTGTCTAGGTGTATCCGTTCTTGGTCACGGGTGTGCAACATTACCAATGTGATTCCCCTGTCAAGAGATCACGTGGCATGTGTAGGGGCTGATGATAAAGAGGTGATTATCCTGGATTCGAGAAGCACAGGCGTAAAGGCACGCATCCCATTTTGCCGTGACCAATATGAATCAACCATTGAAACGTTGGGGAGAGAGGCCATCGCATGTAACAGCAAATACGAAGTACTGTCCACAGACCGAAAATCCATTCAGCTGTCGAATAGTGAAGGTGTTATCTGGGAAAAGAAATGGCACAATTCTCTGTTGTGTGGCTACAGTCTCCCAGGAATGTTCTCGCCAAAAGAGGAATTTGTGTTATTCTCGGCGAAACGCAATGATTGTGATGATCAGGAGGTAGTTGTTCTCGAAGCCTCTTCCGGGAAAAAACATTCCATTTTCTGTAGAGGTGCTTCGTTTTTTGACTGTAAGTTCGTCAGTAATGAGGAATGTGTCATTGATCTCGAGGATACCTTTTCGCATTTCGGTCTTCGTCTGTTCAATATCAGGAGCGGTGACCTACTCTGTGTAATGGAGAGGGTGTTCAGAACGTATTGTCTCACAACCTGTCTGCTGAACCATGCGATCGCAATTGACGTAAGCGTTGGCTCTGAGAAAAATTTCAGAATTATCCTGGTAAACAACCTTCCAAGTGAAGATAAGAAGAACAAAATGTAAGTTTGATGTTGAAGATAATTAATTACTTTTCCTGCTTATAAAAGTTGGGTGGTTACTTACATTCGTCGATCTTTTATATCTTCTCTTAAAAGCCAAGTAAACGAAACACCTAGTAAAGGAAACGCTTAGTACTTTGTTTCTCGATAACTCCGAAAGGATGGAGCCTGCTGTCGCATACGTACGTGTAAGTGTCGTGGCCGGGTGATCCCCGGAGTTACGAATAGAAGAAGAGTTAGTTTTCCTTATCACTTTCAAGTAGACCCAAATCGTTATTAGTGTGAAACCAAAACCGCCCACCACTGAAGACCAAAAGAGGAAGCGTATCTTAATATGATAATTGTTTCCTGAAAAAATTTGTAAACATTTGCAGACTGTGTTTATTCTCTTCACTGCACTAGTGGTGACTGTGAATCAAGGACAATGGTACTTAGATTCAACACTGGGAATAGTTTTCCTTCAGCAATCCAATCATAGTTTACTTAGTAAGGAAGGCTTATTGTATCAAATTCCTTTTTAATGAAAGCATTTTGATGCGTGGGCAGTGAGAGTAAAGTAAGCGAAAATAAATTTATTTATCTGCTGCAATTGATATATTTAAGTTTGTTGCAGGGTACCAAAGAAGCAGCCGTATGAATAAGAGGTCAGTAATATAAAAGGGGGTTAAAAAGAGCTCTTGTCTGCGTCAGATTTTCGAAATTTCTCATTATGATAACACATTCTGGATAAGAAACAGAACTTAGCGAGTGGGTGCTTGCTATAAATGATGTTGGCTGGACTTTGAAGACAATGTTAAGAGCGTTGGTGTGTTCGCTCTTTGAATCATTTCTATCATGGCATTGTCTTATGCCCTTAAGTCTGTTTTTTTTCTTTACAAGCTTGAATTTACCGAAAGCATAGCGAGGGTACTCCACGCCCCTTTTTTTACGTTTCATTGTTGTAAGATGATCTAGTTTACTCACTTGTTGTTATTCTTGGCATATTTTTGTTCTTCAGTGAAGTGATGGATGAATTGCAGACTCTGTCGTAGGAGCCCTCCGGGCAGTCGGTACTGCTTGGTCAGCGTTAAAAACGAGAGACGAGCGCACTGTAAATCAGGAGCCATACGGAGAGAAATGTCTTCCCCTTGCTTTCACGGACACGCACCATACCAGATAATTTACGAACAGCTCTGCCAGGCGCTGGAAGGGCAAATGGACTGGTCAGTCCTATTCTTTAGTCTTTCTATGTGTATAGTTGTTGTTTCTACCTATATTCCAAGGGCTGTCAGCTTTTTTTTATCTGGAAGCTTTTTCAACATCGCTGTCAAAGTGAAATTAGTATAGGTGATAACATGATCTCGACTGCGATTTGGTCCAAATAAGCACGAGTAAATTTTTCAAAGACAACAAAATTGCATGAGCCCGTAGGGCAAGTGAAATTTGTAGTCTGAATAATTTACAAGTGCTTATTACACCAAACTGCAAGAGAAATCATGTTATTACTTGCCAATAATGTAGATCACAAAACATCACAGAAAGTCAAGACAGAAAAAATTCCGAAAGCGTGCGCGCGCTATATGTAATTTGCACTCGTGTTACATGAGAATGCACTCGTTTTCAGCCAATCAGAAGCGCGTAATTTTTTCGTGTACATCATTAAGTATTATTACCGATTATTAGTCACTCAAGATAGAAGTTAAGTGCAACTGGTCAATGACAAGTTTTTCTCACTGTAAAACTAAATTACAGTTTTGAGACTAAATTTGAGATTTTTCTGGTCAGAGTTTAAGGCGGGGGTAAACCTGAAATTTGCTCAAAAACTGAGTTTTTTGTTTTCCTCGGAATTTGCAGCTTTGGGTATTCAACTTCGCTGTGGAAAAATAATTTTCTACTTATTTTCACTATTTTTGCCTTTTTGAGCGATTTCAAAATTCCCGCTCTGGTTAATGGTGTGGTTACCATGGCAACGAGAAGAGCATTTTTTGATTTTTCAGTTGTTTATGATGTGTTATTCTGGCAACCAAGCTCCCAAACGGGCAGGATTTAACGAGAGATACTTTATGTAGTCTTATCTGAAGGGTTTTCTAGGGTCAAACCCATTATGGGATAGATTTAGAGGCAGTTTTTGTCGAATGTGACACTCGGTGTACTCGGAGCAATCAGAGGAAAAGTTATAATCAAAGGAAAAGTTATAATCAAAGGAAAAGTTATATCGAAAATTGTCGGAGAGAAAAGTAGATCTGTCTACAGGAAGAAAAGAAAGAGAAGTTTTTCTGGAAGGCGAAAACAAAACAAGAGTCTGAAGAAACAGCTCCCGATGTTGACGAAATCGCCGCCTCAACTCCGAGCACTTCGCTGGATGAAAATCAGCTCTCTGACTCGGACTCTAAAGAAACCGTTGGTTCCTCCAGAAAGAAAATGAAATATGCCGCTTCTTTTAGACAGCTCTGATGAAGAGTATACCTTCAATACCGAGGAAAGCGAGGGATTTAGATTAATAAATGAGAAAAATTTATCCACGGCCGTCTCAAAGGCACACGTGTGTGAGAAAGGTGAGAAATTTTTTTAAATCTCTGTCTTTCTCTGTTCTCGATTATGACTTATTTCCCATATCATATCGACCCATAGTTCCAGTTTTTCCCTGCTAAATACACTGATTTATCTATTAAATCTTGGATTGGGTAAGAGAAAGATTTTTAGGTATTGTGCATATACACTGTAAACAAAAAATTATGGGGAAAAATCACAGAATGTGTATTTCTGACTTGAGGTCTTTACTTTGCTTATAACAAAATTGCCCGATTTATCTAACAATTTTCACTTGATTTGTCTTTAGGCACCTTAACTCTTGAGGAAGATAAAAGTGCAAGAGTGGGGGTTACAGTTTTCCCTTCAGTGTAGTTCCTGTGAGGAATCCAGTCCACTTCCACCATCCAGTGGTGTGACCCAGTTAGGGAAATCATATGACATTAACCGCCGAGTCTTTTAGTAGGCTAAAAATCATGGAGAGGCTTTGTATCCCTGGTGGTGTTTGTACAAGAGTGGCAACACATGCAAAAGACAGTAAAAGATAGGCTAAGTCCGATTTGCAGGTTATGCAGAAGGAAAAGAGACGGCGTCAAGGGGAGCGACTTCTGAGGACTCGTCGAGAGGAAGCCCTTCGAGAAGCTGAAGGAGTTACTTATGAACCAGGATGTTTTTAAATTACTTTTAGATACTCCTGTGGACAAAATATGGACACTTGGGCCACTATAGTGGTTACATATTGTAAAAAATTAAGTTTGATTGCTATCTGTAAGTTTAAAGGCCATTTTCTCATTACGCAATAATTTTGTCTTCCAGAAAGGATATCTTGACAACAATTTATCCAATTGATCTGAAATTTTCAGCATTTGTTCCTTTTGATAAGTTTTGTGTTATAAGCAGAGCAATTTTCCATATGATGTATGTACTTAAAGTTATGAAGTGAAACACCCCTCTGATTTTCCATGTCAAATTTAATTGATCATCATTTAAAATGTTTTCAACATATTAGAAATCCCTCTGCTTATAACAATAAGCAACATGTCTTCTTTGAATTGATACTAAAAACGTTATTTTTCATTAATTCCAGAAGGAGTTATCTTTTCTGAAGTAACCCCTGGTAGAACCCAGCAGGTGGCTCAATTAAATGAGTGGTATCCTATTACAATTGACATGTTGAGTCTGAAATATTTTTTTTCATGATCTTCAAGTCATAAGCTTTCCAGGGATATATAGTTTGCCTAAGTTTTGAATTAAGTCCTAGCTGTGAAAAATGAGTGAAAAATGGGCATTTTTTCAGGTTTACCCCCGCCTTAAAGAAGACGGCACGACTATTCAGAACAGATGGTTATTATCATTTGAAGACAACCCCCAGATTAAGAAACTGAAACTTACTTTTTAAAGTTCGTGATTTGTAATCGCGTAATTTTTTATACATATATATACATTTGCGTCGTTTAACTCCTTTTTTTTTATAAAACTGGGAAAACGTATGTCGGAATGAATTGTCCATGAGTTTAAGAAGACATGTCTTTATAGTGAGTCTTTAATCTATAGTTATTTGTAATTTTAAAGCTATCATCAGATTTTTTAATTTGGCGAGTTCTTATTCATATGATTGTGATCTGTGCACGTAGTGACCAGGTATCACAGGGTGCTACTGCTGGACACAGGTTTAGGAACCTCTTGACTTTATTTGGATTTACGGTATCCTACAAACCATAGAACCGATTTGTTTGACTTGTAATGTATCAGTCTAGGAGCACCTTCTACAGTGACCAAAACAGATGCTAGTTAAACATTGTAGTTGTCATTAGGATGCTCGAAGGATTGTTACAACATTATTTGCTTCGTTTTAGGCTTTAGTGTAACCTTTGAATATTGTACTTAGGGTCCCTTTTTCAATGGAGGTCGCAAATTCTATAACTTTTATAAATCGAAGAAAAAGTGTAATTGCTACGTTAGATGTTCTAGGTTCTTAAAAAGAATTAAGTAAATTATTCCTCCCATCATTTCAATGCATAAATGTTAGTTAACCGTGCCAGACTTGAACTTAAGCTTGTTCCGAAATATTTTGGGGGTTTCATCAATAGCTAAATTAGGCTTTGTAGGATGAAAACCAGCTCTGCGTAAAATTTTAGGTTCGCATTTCGCTTTTGAAGTAAGCTAGTTCAACGTTATTGCATCACTAGAGGGCTATAGAGAAGATTGAATTTTTACCTTTTTATATCATATGTTTTTTTGTACCGATGGAATTGGACACTTCCCCGGTAAACGTGATAAATTCACCTGACAAAATACCTTAGCGTATTGCTACAGAACGACTCGGTGTATGGGCATGTTACCGACACTGATTTTGCGTAAGATATCTGTAGTCTGTCCCTCTATCGCAGAAGGCTTCCCCCCCTCCCAAAAAGAAAAAAATAGTCTTACAGTCGCCCGCGCCCCCCCCCCCCTCCACCAAAAAAAAAACTATATATACCCGTATCAGCCTCTACAAACACACTAATCCCACGAGTCAAAGGGGAGGGGGAAACATAAGTTGCATTCATGCATTCCTACATTCATACTATGATGTGCCTCCAGCGCTTCCTGGTCTTCCTTGAACGGTGAATATTAATCTCTATTAATATGAATCTAGACATCGATAACTGAGAGGCCTGGACTGGGTACAGGCAGGGTGCAAGTTAGCACTCTCCCTTTTCTGTAAGACTGAGCAATTTGTTCAGTAAATAAGTCATAAGACTAGGGTAGGGCCAATGGCTATTCACCACGCTGACGCGTTTTAATTGCGAAATTACTTTAGTATTACCCCTTAGGTATATGTGCACGTGTTATTGGTAATCTTGCAAGCAAACAAGCAACAAGTTTATTTCTAACATTAAAAAAGTTTTAGTATTCCCCCCACCAACACCATCGACAGTTTTGATTGTAACTTGATCTCATTCGCATTTGTAATTGATTCTTGATTACTGAACCGTTGGTTTAGTTTATTCGTCCAATATCTTTGTTATGTAATAGTCTAGTGTGTTATTTACTTAGGATATAATTATACATTTAATAAACTGTCTGGTCCCAAAATAAGCCTCTGTCTTTTGTGGTGTTTAGACTTCCGAAAACGAAAAAAGAATACTTTCAGTGATTTCAGCAATAACACCCAATTAAAGCATTCCCTTTTGCAACTAATTGAAATGTGATTTACTCTGTGCGTGCAATAATCCACAGTCCACTGCCCTAGTTAAATTTACTCGCTGGGGCTTCTGGGACACGCTTATTTGGGCAGATTTGTGACTTTTATTCTAATGTAAACAGTGCAGAGTTGTATTTACACGCGAAAACTGTTACATCGTTGCCATACTGGAGAGAAGAAAAACTGGCTAGGAAAAGTTATTTTGCGGAAAGGTATGTACCTGTTCTTTGGTTCTGAAGCTATTTTTCGGAGTGTTTGTCGCTCAAGGGGTCCTTCAACCGCGGTAAACTTATCTGCGGTTTTTACGTTCCATAGATTTTGTGCCTTACTTGTAAATTTGTGAACACCTTCGCCGACGCTTTTAAAGTGCTTCTCAGCAAATACTTTCTCTAGGCTCCCTTTTATGCTTTTCTTGTTTCTAAGCGTCGTATCTACCAGTGCAGGCGACGGAAGGCGGAAAATCATTACAGATGCCATGCATTTTTGGCGAAAATAATGCCCTCGTGGTGGCAAGATGATCAACTAACTTAGTAATCATTGCAAAAATCTTAATGCAGTAAATATTCATCGACCGTTGTAACGGTTAATATGGATTATCTTTTTAATTAGAAACCAAAGCAGTCTGTAATCATGCGAGCACAATGCATAGAAGGAGTTCATACTAAATTTTGTGTTGAAATTACTAATTGCACGTCAAGTTAAGAAATTCCGCATGCCAGAATACTTATTGACGCAATACGAAATCAAACCCTGGTGTTATCGTTATTATGGACAAATGGTCACATTTTCCGTTGAATTAAAAAAAGGGGGAATCACTCATTAGATAAATGTAATATTTCCCTTTGATTTCTGTAAATAGTAGTCTCCTTCGCGACTGTTGTTTGGTCTTGTCACGCAACGTGCTTTCTTCCCACCGGTAAGGAACGGTAGGGAAGTTCGTTGCGTGACGAGATCAAACAACGGCTGCAAAGGAGATTATGTAAAAAATAAATGGAAAAAATTATTGAAAGGTTATTTTTAATATATTGTGCACTCCATTTTTGGTTCTTTAAATGAGCGAATGGAAGAAAAAGAGGCAGTTTTGATCAGTGTGTAACAACCGCTGTGTTAAGTTGTAGGACTTTTAGTTTTCACTCTGAAGTGAAAGTGTCTTATTAGGATGTAGTACATCTTCCTTTCAAAAAGTGGAGCGAATGATCTTTAAAGTGTATACTAACACTCCTCAATACTTGTAAAAACTGTCCTACAGTCTGTGAAATGGTATAGAAGATTTGTCTGAATCCATTCCTAATGCTTAGCAGGCTAAGAGAGGGGGGTTATAACAGTTTTGGGACGGAGTTATTTAAACCACAACAGCATAAATTCATTAAAAAGAGAATGTATGCAACTCTGATCACTGTTTGAAATTAGACTCAAAATAGTCACCCCTAGGGTTCAGGGCCCAGACGATTGATCATCTTTGGACAGGGACACCCTGCAGGTTGTCTTATTTGCAAGATTTAAGTGGGCCTCACCTTGAAATCCTTTATCTTTAAAGATGGACCAGCATCTAATTTCCTTACAATATCCCATGCTAGATCACAAATTCATTGCAACCAAAAAAAGCTCGTGATTGATTAACAAATTCTCCTTGTCATTCTCATAGGAAATGTTTCACAAATCTCGACGTGTGGAGAATATGCATTAAGACGTTAGGAATCAACTTTGAAGTCATGAGAATCTAGGTAATAATCATAGACTAAAAAAGCGATGATTTTTTTTTTTTGGTTATAAAACAAATTCTCCTGTCATTTCCATAGGAAAAGAATGAAAAAAAAGTGGGGGAGAATATTCATAAAGATGTTCTGGGATAGAGGGTCAAGGGCGAACTATTATATCAACAAATCCTCTTTGGGGGGAAGGGCGACACCTGCATATATGGAGGGTTTGGTTGAATCCTCTCCCCCACCTTCTCCCCCCCCTCCTGTATGCTAAAAACAGGTAATTACCCTCATCTTTGATCGAGTGTGACCCCCTCTTTGGAAAATCTCCGTTTACGCCCAGAATATTGGACTATGTTCCTGTTTGACAAAGTTTTACAAGCTCCGGTAGTAAAGGCAAAGCAGTCATTTGGCGTGAGAATTACGTATATTGTGCAAACCTTTCAAAGCTGCAGCAAGAGTACAGCTTCATTCGCGGATTGTTGCATAGAGAACTCAAGAGAGGGATCCTGGGAGTCAAAAGTTGTAAATTATGTCTGTTTACTCCTTTTAACCCCATGAGTGGCCAACGCCCAGAATTCTTCCCTACAGAACCAAATTAATATCAACCAAATAAGTGATGAGAATAAAAAAAAATATCATTTGGGTGGCGGATGATAAGTTGATCCAATACTAAATTTCTCTGCCTCAACATCGTAAGAATTGTTAACGGTTGACAGTAAGGAGAATTACAAATTGTTATCTGGGGAGTTAAAGGGGTTTAAGAATCAGTTTCAAAGTTTTTCCATGGATGTCGCCCTATTGATGGTGATATGAGAAGAACGCAACTAGAATCTTGTTACAAGGCTAGATCTGCTTGAACAGGACAGTGGTGCCCAGAAAGCTCAGTAAAACCCTGACAGCAATTGTTTAGGTTTTGATCACAAATCAATAATGGTGTCTTTTTCCCTATTGGTCAATAGTTGAGAAAGTGCCAAAGGGTATCCTTATGAGGATTCACATAGAATGTGAGCGGATTAACTCTTTCACTCCCAAGATAGCAGGTGTAATTCTCCCTACTGTCTGTTACACATTTTCTTATGATAATTGAGTATTTCTTATTTCTCAGCACTTTTCTTGTCTGATATTGTATTTGATATTGCAAGGAGAAATGCTGTTAGTGGTCAACTCATGGGAAGTTAAAGGGTTAATTGACGATTGAGTTATTGGTGGTTGGGCTTTGAAAAAGGAAGGTAAGTGTCTCTGCATTTCATGGTCTAAACCAGCTTTGTCCTCTGGTGAATTGGATAATATGTTTGTGGAGTAAAAATTTTTTTAGCTTAAAACTTTTCGAAAGTTTTGATATATTGGTCTGTAAGTTTTCAGGTTCCAATTTGTCTGAAAGTCAATTTATCAAACCATTCATATGTGAAGTAGGACCACAAAACTATGGAAAACATCTAATTAAGGGTACATCTAAGGGATATGTAGTAATAAACCCTCAGGGAGGTCGTGCTCTAGCTCTCGTGGCGCACCATCATTCAATTTTGGCAACACCGCTACAGTCTTCTTATTTTTCAGTGTTACCTTAACTGGGGTTGCGGACTAGCAATCATTAGGATAACATAACAAAGCAGGTTTCTCTTAGGACTATGTATGGAGGAACTCTTCCAAGATAAAATTGGCCAGTTTTTGCTCATGATCAGCCCTCTGCTCTGCATGCAGGGACATGATGCATATGAATCATGTATCAGACGGTTTATACAATGTATGCTGTATCTACAGCATGCAAAGGAAAAATTGGGTTAAGTTTCAAATACTACAGAAGGGTCTGAAGGATGATGAATTATATCAATTTTATGACTTGAACATTGAATTTCTCTTTCTTCTATTTTCAACTAGTTGCAAGGGGATTGAGAACACAGCACACAGCTGACATTTGACACCTTAGGCCTTCTTGTTAGACAGAGGTAAGGTGTTATTTGATTTTAGTTAGGTTGCCGCTTTTAGTATGTGAGGTAACAGGGCTGGGGTAGGATTTAGATCAGCTTCTTGAATTGAGGGAAAATTCACACTCGATTAAAATTAAACTCTTTAACCCTTTAACTCTCAGGAATGCTTAGATGTAATTTCTCTTTACCATATCCATACAATGTTCCTGTAAACCGGTAATGAGGAAGGGACTAAAAATTATCAGGTAGATGTAAGTATCTTGATATAAATCCCAAAATTGTCATAACTAATTTACAAAGAAATGCCTAGCAGCTAGAGGTGAGAATTAACACTCAGATCTTGGAAATTAAATAAGGGCTAACCCCAAAGATTGACTGGCTTCTAATTTCTCCTCACATTATCACCCTTGAATTAAATATAAAGCTAATGAGAATAAAGGAAATGATCAATTAGGGAGGACTCCTGATTGTCAAACAAATTCTCTTTGTCAGTTTCAGAGGAAATGTCAACAGAACAGTGTGGGGAATATGAATGCCACTGTTAGGGAATAAAGAGTTAAAGAGGTGTTTACTGATACAGAGGCACAAAATCCACCAAGGACTGTGGATTATAACTGACCCTTTGGGTAAGTAAAGCCGTAACATTAGTTGACTCTATTTATAAGCAGCATAATCAAAACTATAACAAAATTCTCTAACGTGATTGGTCGTCACCAGCCCGAATTGAGCACTAATAGGACAGTGTAAGCATCGTGCTTGTAATTGGACAGTGTACAAGGACAGTTAAAGGGAAAATTAACAAGTTATGCTCGTGTAAGTGGACAGAACGCGTCATGTGCGCGCGCTGTTGTCTCGCATTTCTCCGAGTTAACTGTTGTTTGTCTTTATGAAAACGTATAACCGATGTCTAGTTCCTTCTTAAATTTTGTCATAGTTTGATTAATTGGTAACAGGACTTCATGTAGTCCAATTCTGTCTGTAATCATACTCGTCATTAAGAAATCAGACGCCCGCTTCGCGGTCGTCCGATTTTGTTAATCACTCGTATGATCACAGACCGAATTGGACTACACTCGGTCCTGTTACCATTATATGGAGACACCTACCAAACAATGGAACTATATCCCAATGAGAAGGAAAACAAGAGTAACAGCAGAAGTAACAAACAAAATAAAGGTTGAGGTTCACCTTACATATTGTCTAATCTTGGTACTGATTGTGAAATCCTTACGAAATGACATTATACAAAGTTACGCTGGATGCATTTAAGCCTTATAAATTGAACAAACTGCATGGATCTTGCTCCCTTCACTCAGGTGCATAGCCCTTCAGAACTCTATGGCAGTATGTGCACCTTCAACCCTGGCCAGCTCTGTCGAGAAGGCAATGGAGCCCAGCTTAGCAGACTTCTCATTGATGGTGGAACAGCAGTGTTGAGGACCATTTTTGATGGCATCACCCTCCGGCTAATCTTTCTGCTAATCTCAATGCCAACTACTCAACCCTAAAAACTCTCTTGAAGAAAAAGGTTCTACGTGCAGCCCAGTGGGACAAACTGTTCCCACCTGGTGGAGCAACACCAAGACTCAAATACGTTTGATATCACTCTCCTATTTCTTCTTCTTACCAACATTTGCAAAACTGTCCTCTCCTCTTTCAGGATGGCATGCAAAACCATCTCCGAGTGATAACTCTCTTGCAGGCAAATCTCGCTCGTGTGAAGTTCTTCCGTAACGAGTTGTATGGTCACGTCACCAGCACCAGCATTGACACGCCCACTTTCTCCTCTCTGTGGCAGAAAATTAGTGCCCGTTCTAGTTGCTCTTGGTTTGGATCAGATAGAGATCGATCGATTGAAGGCAGAAAACAGTGGGAGAAAAAGATTATCTTGACCTGTTGCTTGAATGGACTGAAAATGAAGAGGATATGAAGTCAAAGCTGATGGAGATACAGCATTCTCAGACCAAATCTCAGCAAAGTATTTTTGAAGTTCGTGAGGCTCAGCGTGAGGACCACATGGTGCTTGAGGACACGATGTTCAAACTGGAAGAATTACATCGCACCCAGATCAACACACAGCGAGCTCTTGCAAAATTACCTGTTCATCAGATGCGCGATGAAGACATAAACGGTATTCATTCAACGAAAACGATGGTTGAAGAGATGTTAAGAACCCAAAAGGAGTATCACAAAACCTTACAACAACTCAAACATGCAGCAGAAAGGGTGGAAGACCAGAAGAACAACAGCAGAGAGGGAGAAATTCTTAAGAAACTTGCACGGATCGACACCCACAAAGATGTCGTTTATCATACCGAGAGGTATCAAGAAGGAACTCGTATAGCGATTCTAGAGAAAGTAGAGAACTGGCTGGTCGGTGAAAGTTCGCAAAATCGTGTGATGGTGATCACCGGAAATGCAGGAATGGGGAAATCCGTTATCGCCGCAGTTTTGTGCAAAAGAATGCAAGAAGCAGGAAGATTATTAGGGAGCCACTTTTGCCAGCACGATAAAGCACGCCACAGGAATCCCAAGATAATGCTTCAGTCTTTAGCTTGCCAACTATTCTGATTGTTCTGCCCCCTTACAAGAATGTTCTTGTGGAGACTCTTTCAAGAAATCTGGGCGTGGAGCTCAACGATATGGAAGTCCAGGACCTGTTTCAGTTGCTGTTTGAGGAACCCCTCATAAAGCTAAAAATGGCGTCTCCAAGGAAAAATATTCTCATGGTGATAGATGGAGTGGATGAAAGTGAATACCAGGGACGAAGTGAACTGCTTGATGTTATTTCTAATCACTTCCATAAGCTGCCAAATTGGATTCGATTTCTTGTGACAACTCGGCCAGAAATGAACATCGCAGATAGTCTAAATTTGTTTAACCCTCTTAAGCTTGAACCAAACGATGAGGATAACGTGAGGGATATAAGACTGTTGTTTGAGAGAAAGCTGAGTCATGTAATTAAAAAAGAACACCAAGAAATCGTTGTAGATGAACTGGTTAGAAAATCCGAGGGTCTCATTTTACATGCTCATTTGCTGGTAGATTTCCTAAAAGAAAATGTTTTTCCTCTCGATCCATGCTTGCTTGACAGCTCCTTACCCTCTGGTATTTCGACAGTGTACCTCACCTACTTTAAACGTCTAGAGAATGAACTTTGCAATGAACTGAGCATTAAAGAGGAAGAGTTTTGACGTTCCTGAGTGCTCTGGTGGCTGCGAGAGAGCCTTTGTTGCTAGGTTTTGTTGCCGAATTGATGTTCTTGGGTACCGTTTCTTTAGCGGATAGCCGAAGATTAAGTAAAGCAATCTCGTCCATATCAGCTCTGCTGCCCATACGAAATGGCCGCATTTACTTCTTTCACAAGTCAGTTAGAGACTGGTTGACCGACAAGGCGACCTATGGCAAACACGACTTTTCTGTGGAGGAAAAGGAAGGCCATCGTATCCTTTCTAGACTTTGCGCAGAAGACGTCGACGAGGTGAAGCGTAAAGGTGTTGACGGGCAACTCAATGATAGGAAAAAGTACGCCCTTCAACATTGTGTTCAACACAAGATATTAGCTTTGGAAGCAAATACCATAGCGTACCACCTTGAGGAAATTGTGCGGAAGTATATTTTAGACTTAGAGCTGGTGTATGCAAAACTGTGTGTCAGTAATACGGCGGCGTCTGAAGATATCATTTATGTTCAGAAGCAAGGCTGGCTTGGAACGTTGGATTTAAAGACTCAGTGTTCCCTTGAAACTCTGCTATTTTTATTAAGGAGGCACATTGAAGATTTGACAAAACTTCCCTACTTGATCCTGCAAAATGTATTGAATAAAGGAGGTTTTGACCTCTCTTCTGAAGCGTTAAACCTTTTGGAGACGAAATATCCAGAAATACCACACATGAGATATTTACACGAGGAAAGGCATCAAGAGGTTGTTCAGGTCCGTTTTCAATGTTCATCCCGAGTTGCTTGTTTCGATGTTTCACCACAGTTGGACTATTTAGTGAGCGAATGTTCCAACGGTACCATTCAGCTTTGGTCACTTCACACCGCTAAGATGCTATGGCAGCGTCCGGCAAAGGTGATGAAAGATTTCCGGAGGTCGAAATGGAGAAGGTTTCCACTCTCCTATTACCGCTCTGTTGTTTTTCATCCTACCAAGGAACTTGTCCTACCGGGAGTTCTGAGCCTTGCCTACACCCTTGACGGAGAACTGAAACCACTTTTCCCGAGAGCGATTGCCGTTTCACCATATGCTCGATTTCTGGAGATAGGAGAGAGATGTTGTCTGATTGTACTGGTGATGCCAAATGCATTGTTTTGTGGAGTCTAGACGATGGTTCTGAAATTACTCGCACCACTAGATCCGAAAATGTCTTGTCATTTGCATGGTCTCGAGATGGAAGGCTGCTCGCAATTTCCACTGCAGGCGGTTCAATTTGCCTAGTTGATGTGGTAGATGACTTTCGAACTCTAGCTGAAACAGCCACCTCTGAAGTTTGTGGAATGATAAAGTTCTCTCCTGATTATCAATATCTATTTTGCTTGCATGTTTCTGAATCTTATTTTTCGCAAGAATATTGTTTCCGTGTTGATAAAAAGGAGAACACCAAGACCTCTTGGGTTGATCTTTCTGCCGAGAAAGGTTTTTTTGATCTGGCCAGAAGATGCGATACACCCAGTGTCTGCGGTTTTCTGTTAGGAGACCCTTTTTCATGTTTTTTCTCGTCAGACGCCCCCGCCAGTGGAATATGTACTGGATACACACTCTGTGGTTAGAAATGATTATTCGAGATCGGCCGTAATTGAAATATTGAATGCAAAAAAAGAAAGGGAAAACTGTCAGCTTGCATCTAGACCTCTGAATACTCCATCAAGGAGCATTGCAATTTCACTGAACGGTTGAGACTGTTTATGTTGTGAATGATGCTGATGTGCCAACTATTACCGCGTTCGACGTTTCCAGTGGAAAGTTAAAGGCAAAGAAGAGCTTTGGGAAGACGGGCATCATTTATTTTGCACCCGTGAAAGAGGGTATAGTAGTTACAGCTAGTAACGACACTCCTAAGCTGTGGAATTGCCAGCTATCAAAATGCATCCGAGGTTGGTCCAGCTTAGACAAGATAGCGGAGATCTTTCCCGTAACAGATGAGCACGTTGCATGTGTTAGAGAAAGAGTTGAAGTCAGCATCATAAATACGTCCAGCGGCAACATAGTGTCTACAATTTCCACTGAATCAAGAGAATGTGTTGCATGTAACAGCAAATTCCAGGTGATATCCTCTGACGGTCGCTCTGTTCAATTGTCTGATGGTACATCGGTTCTATGGGAGAAGGAGCATTTGGAATTTTTTTACGGGAATTTCTCTCCTGACGAGCGCTTTGTAGTTTTGGAAAACTGGCCGTTCATTACTAATGTACTCGTCCTTAGTGCAGATACAGGAAACACGCTCTGTTCCATTAAATTCGACGCGATTCCTTTTGGGTGTGAGTTTATCAGTGATGAGGAAATTGTTGTTACTTCAACTGTTGGTACAGGTTATGGTTTACAAATGTTTCATGTGAGGACCGGAGATTTGCTTAGTGTCCTGCAATTGGAGAGCAAGCCCTCCTGTTTAGCTGCTTGTCCTCGGAAGCGACTCATCGCTGTTGGCTTGGACAAATCCGACCCATGCTTCAAACTTGTGCAGGTGAAGCTGCCTTGTGACAGAGACCCAATGACAAACAGGAGGTGAGCTAACGACGCGTTGTTGTTTTAGTCAATTAGCTACGTGATACTGGCCCCTAGGTAGTTCTTAACTTGATTTCGTCTTGCAGCATAAATCTGGTTAGGTGCCCCCAATAACCAAGGAAATGCGCATGCGAGTTATCCTAATGATAATGTGCATGAAAACATTACGCGCGTCTGGTTGGCTGAAAACGAGCTCATTCTCATGTGACACGAGTGCAAAGTTGTAACCCGAGGGCGAATAATTTTTGTAAAACAAAAACCAAGGTAATCACAGAAGCCACTTCTAAGCGAAGAAAAACGTCTTTAAGAGTTTATGAGAACAATGAAAGCTACGAAACTGTCTAAAGCGTGGGAAAACGCGGGTGACCAAGTTGCGATGTTTTTTAGTTGTTAGTCTGATTGTTTTAGAAGTTGGCGTGAGTTTTTTTTCCGACTAGAACGTAGCGTAGTAATTGACCGTTTGAAAAGTACGGCAATGGCTTTGTACTCGAAACTCCCGAATACCCTCTAAGCAGAAGTTTTCAAGCCCACCATGGTAACTTCTAGACAGTGTTGTCTCCTCATCCTTCATTGCAAGTGGGGTAGATGTTGTCCAGCCCTAAGCATCTCCTTAACCACTGAGGGACTTGTATCTTTTTTTTTAATTTGAACATAATTTGTTTTAGTATCAGCAGGAACTTAGAGATCCAAGAGAGCAGACAAAGAAAGAGGTGAGCCATCATAGAGCCCACTTGGGTCCACAATCGAGTTGGATACAGTCAAGTAATATATTCAGTTTCTGATGTATCTTTTGGCTGTATTTGTGAAAGTGACACATTTCTTTCCCAACAGGATTTTTGCGCCAATTTGCGTTCGGATTTGAACAGAACTCTGTGAGTTCAGCTCACATCAAATGCTTCCATTGTAGAAAGCAGAAATAGTATTTAATTATTGACTGTGTGGGAAGGCCGGACGGAACAAAATATTTGGCGCGAGGTCGGTCTCAACGTTCATGCGCTCGAGCCAAATATTTCCCGTCCTGCTCTACCAAACCTAGTCGATAAGTATTTCATTATATGACCACTGTCTTTTTGATATTATGTGAACAAATTCGATGGCACTTTGATGGTTGCGGAATCTAAAAGGAAACCACTATGAAAGTTGAATTTTGTAGGGCAACAGTGTTATTTAGTACTATAAAGTAAATTGGCCATCGTAAAGAGTTAAAAAGTTGGCGTTTCGCTCTGACGAAGGGCTGACGCTCGAAACGTCAGCTTTTAAAATCTTTACGGTGGCCAAGTTACGTTATTAACTTAGTTAATAGTACTAAATTACCCTGTTGCCCTGCAAACGTCAGCTTTCACAGTGGTTTCCTATAAGATTCCGCGACCATCGAAGGGCCATCGAATTTGTACACTGTAATACTCTTCCACCGACGCAGCACCACCGTTTGTTTAGAAACTTGCCACCTTTATGCGTCTGTAGGACAAGACAGGTTGACATGAACCGCAGGGGTCGGACTGGAAAAAGGCGTTCGGCCCTGCAATCGCACGGCTCTACTGCAAGAATTTAAAATGAAATAAAAGTTATAGAGCCTTTTTGTAGTTGTGTAGGGCGCACATTGAAGAATCTGAAATGTCCGGCAGATAACAAAAATTCTAAGTAATCGGGTCAGTTTTTCAGGGTTGAAAGAGGAGCAAACTCAAGAGTCGTGCTTTAAAATTTGGTATCGTTTTATGACAGAACTATCTTTTTGAGCATCTGTGGTGTTCAGCTGAAATAGTGTATAATATAGGATTTTCTTCTTTTTTCGTAGATGTGTTGTAATGTAGTATTGGCCTCAGATGGAAGAAATGGAGAGATACGAGTGCAAAAAAATTGAAAACTGCCATTGTGCATGCGTTCAGCTTTCCAACACCCGCCCTGCCTTAAAAAGCGATAACACATTTACTGTACTGATGCATTGCAACTGAAATCAGTGACATGAATTTTTTTCATGTAGTCCCTCTGAATTTCAAGCGATAGATACTAAAGAAATTACTTTAGGGCACACGTTTCCTTTTTAGGTACAAGATTAGACAGAGTGATAATTGCTCATTAAATGTAAACGCCCTCACAGACCCTTTTTCATTTGATGGTGTGGCTTTCTAGTCGAGGTAGTTGGAATGACATATGAACAATTTTGACGGTAGAATTTTAGGTCGCCAGTGAGATGTTTCTATGTGAGAGGTAGAATTAATTTGCATGTTGCTATAACACAAACGATACCAAGAAAGTGTACTTAACGATTGAGGAAAAAGAATTTTTTATATCGAGCAACGCCATAGAAGACTTTGAATATACGTATTTCTTTGGTAGTAGTTGCTTCTTCTTTTTTTCAAGTAATTCAGTATATAGCTCAATTATATCTTTGAAGTTATTGTGCAGTAGGAACAGTAAATGTAATTAAAATATTGAAATACATCAAGGTCCTCGCCTTTTTATCATATAGCCGAATAAATTGAACGCAATCTTCTCTTAAGATCACAGTTGTAAAGCTTATCTGATACCCTGAGTTGACGGATTTCTTGGTCAGCGGAAGGCACCTGCCTCTAAGCTCTGGAAGAAGTGAACAAAGCACTTTCGTCCAATTGATGTTTCAAGCAATTGACGTTAAACTGAGGAGTTTATTTAATAATTTTGTGGTCCACTGAGCGATCAAAATCTTACCTCAACCCTTTACACCCTAACATCAGTATGCATATTCTCTATACTTTCTCTATACATTTCTTAAGGTTCTGAAAAGGAGAATTTGTTTAACAATCAAAAGCTTCTTTTGTTGTTGATCATTTCCCTTATTCTCATGACCTTAATGTTTTATTCAAGGGTGATCTTGTTAGGAGAAATTAGATGCCATTTACCCCTAAGGGTTAAAGGGTTGAGCCCACAGTGCCTGAACTCGATATTGCACCTGAAGAAAAGACCATGAGCGCAAGCATTCTTGTCTCCAGGCTCTCTCTTTTTTCCCTTCTTCCCCTTGAGGAGGGTGGGTGGTCGAGGGAAAGTTTTCTTTAGCAGTGTGTTTTGCGAGGATGTTGTTGATATAAATTTGAAGTTTATAAACTTTAAGTAATTTTTCTTCTGAGCACCACAAAGGTGAAGCTTAATAGAGAACGAAAGGAAAACACCTTCACTAATGCTTTAGATTTGACCGCGCAAACGCCACTCCGTCTTTTTAAATTCTAGAATGCCGCACTGGAGGTCACAGAACACACAAATAATCAACCAAAGTGCGCGTACTATCTGGGTGATATACTAAACACCTTTAGGTAGACCTCTCCCACAGGAAAGGAGAATATATTTCTTTCTGCTCATTAGAAATAACTAGCTGACGTCATCATCGTTTCCTTACACGGAACTGGTTAGATCAAATGAATCAAGCTTTAATAATTATTCGATCTAAAAGAAATACATTTAAAATTCGCAATCAGAACAAACGCAAATCAAATCTTGATCTCGTAGCTAAATTCAAATACTTCAATGTAAACTTATAATTACTTCTGTGGCGGGTCGTAACAACAGTCTCCCTTTACAGGTTAGGAGATTCTCCAGGTAAGGGGAATTAGAGACAGAAAAAATGATAACAAAATAATTTCTTTCTCACTTCGATTCCGGTGAGAAACTGACTTGAAACATAATAATCTGTCGACGCTTTTAAATCAGTCAATGGAATTAATGTCAATCACGATTCTTGTCATTAAGTAAATCTGTCAACAAGGGGCAACGCCTATTTGATAAACGAAACAATCATTACCATCATCATATCATCATCATCATTTCGTCATACCGTTGTCATGGTCATTGTCATCATCGTCATCGTCGTCACCATTGTTATAAACATTTGTTGGATGAGGATTTTGTGATATTCAGAATAACCAAGGTCGAGGCAGGGGTTATTAGCCGAAGCCGAAGGGTGAGGCTGATAACCCTTACCGAGAAAAAATAATAACCCTTAACGAAAAAAAAAATGGTCACGACTGTAAGTGGAACTGATAATTTATTTCTGAACGTGTAAGAATATACTAATCAGCATGCAACACAAAGCGCGCGAACTTGACATGATTACCCTTAGAAATCATGCACCGCGGTCATACATGACACGATTACCCGTGACCTCGGAGGGTCCGTAACATGATTATTGCATGATCTGCAGCTAGTTGACGTCCTAAGCGCTGATTTTGAAAATTCACTGTACGCTTTCGGCCAATCAGAAAAGAGAAAGTGAGTTAAATATATAATAAGTATATTAATCATAATACTACAGCATCTACGGTTTCTTCACCCTGCGCTGGTCTCTAAAATTTACTATGTAAATCAGCGTTGACATGATGGTATCTTTGTAAATGAGATTATTAGCAGCGACAAGGCTGTTTATGCTTGGTCGATAACTACAGAGTTATTAGGTCATAGGGTTCTTTTCTATATTATCATACAACATGCACTGTTTTCGCAGTAATCGGTAAAATGTTGTTCCCGACATTCCTTATCATTATTTTATTATAAAAAGAGAGATGCCTAATGCTCAATGGTAAGTTAGATACATCGATGTGGCATCTGTAATTCTCAGGTTAATTAAGGCCTGGGTCAAAAATGCTTTTCGCCTCCAGTGCCCCCCAGCAAGGTTCGCGGAATTCGCGTGGACTGCGCGAGTAACCATAGTTACTTAGAATCAAGATTGCGTAGTTCGTGAACGGCATCCGCCATTTTGAAGTGTCGGCTTTGCATTTGTTTTTCCCATCTTCGCTGGTGAATCTGACAATCTAGAGGAAGACATCAGAAGAAGGTAATAACATTTTCTTTGCTATCTTCATTTCCTCAAAAAATGGCATGATATCGCTATCTTAAAGCCAAAGAGAACCCTTTTGAACCTACGAAGACTTCTAAACACCGCTCTCAACATGTTCATTGACCTCACTGCAAATACAATGCAACATGAATTTATAATATAGCGCTCATTTCTAGAGCTCAATAGCGTTTTACAATGTTTGTAACTTATGCACAGAAAAAGTACTATGTTTTGTAACAAATGCATGAAAAAAGTTTCATTGTGGATATACCATTCAATTTTGAAATTAAATTTAGCTTGATAAATCCTCTATCATATCATGATGTGTAAACTTATGGTGTTTATCAAAATTTAGGCTTTTGAATGCTTTGGAAACAATTTCTCCAAGAAGCAGATGAATTTACTTACAAAAGTAATCCCCCAAAGCAGTTGTTAGGTAAGTTTAATTGCTGACATTTAAGATGCAGATTGTCTTGTCATAAATTTTCCCTTGAAAACTAAGAGAAAAAAGCTGTACTAATGTGTGTTAGTTTATTCCGAGGTCACTCACTGAATTGCTTTGAATATATAATAATAATGATTTAATTACTCACACAGAAAACCAGCAGCCCTTGCAGATTCCAAAGGGAATCTACTTGATTAAAACCAGTTTTATTTACTGTTATCCCTATTTGTTTTCTTGGAAAGTCCTTCCAGTTATTCCACACAGCTAATTTATTACAAGAATGTTAATGGTGTTATTTATGAGGCATTTTTTTGGTTTTTAAATCATATTATATCAGTTTTAACTATAGTCAACAGTTTGGTTTTTAAGTTTTGACCAGTAATAATTGCAACAATCACTGTCAATGATGGACATGTAATTGATATATGTGTCTATTTGAATGTAAATATTCTACCCACTACACCAGTGGAGTATCTTTTAATTCAAATGCATTACAAAAGTTCTGATACATGCATATGATTCTGACCATAGCCTTCTCTCTTTGTTGATAAGACATGATTAATTACCAGTGCTTACTGTTGCCCCAAGTGGGGCACTGTTTTTTTTTTTGTGACAAAAGCAAACACAAACTGGTATAAGATGTGTCATCTTCTCAGCCCTACTCATAAAAGATGTGCCATCTTAGGAGCAGGATAGGTTGCCTGTGTTACAAAGTCAGAATGGAAAATTTTAAAATTGTATTTCTTGCTTTTTTTGTTGCTCTTCCAAGTCAATATTCCTGTTAGAAGGCTATGGAGGCCTAACTAGTTAAAACTCTGGTTTATAATTTCAAGTTTGATCTGCCAGTTGCTTGTCTAAATTCAATTTCATAGATCAATAATTGGCAGGAATTGGGAAATAAATCGGTACATGTACGTTATCTAGCAGCAATGTAAAATTATAGACATGAGTATGACCTATGAAGTAATTTGTACCTGACGGACCCTAGAGCACCTTATCAGCGCATTATTAAAAATGTCCCTCTAACATTCATTCACAATTCGTAAAGCAGAAGTACAAAATTAGTTTAGACCAAGGGCACACATAAACTTGCTAAAGACATGCACATACATTGTAATTTTAACCTTGCAAAGCCCAAGAAAAAGACTCCTGCTGTGATATGGCAAGGGTCACTTTACCTGATTAGAGTGTTAATTATTACTTTCTTAAGCAGAGGTTTCATTAAGATTTTGAGGTGATGGGAAATGTACAAGGAAGCAGGCAAAATATGTTTTGATTCTGATTTATGTCAGTCACAACATGCAGGAAAAATTATGTTCCCAGCCAGTCAATTTGCCCAGTGTCAGGCCCGCGAAACCCCTGCTTAAGCTTATAGTATTCAGTGAGATATTATGGAAGCCAGTGTTGCCATAATGCCTGTTGTTGTTGGTCTTCTTACAGGGCTGGCATCCAAACATTCTTGAGCCATGGAAACCAAAAGTAGAATGTTTTGCTTAACACCTACTTTGAACAGAATTTTACCAAGGGAAAAATATCACTGGCTTTGCTACAGGGAGAACCATTAAGAACCTCAGGAGCAATATGAAGATAACAGATGCTGTACTTCTTTGCAGGAGGAAAGGAGCTGTCACATGCTTTTCCAAAATCGATGATGTAGCCATGTTTGTTACTCACAAGAACATTATTAGCCTTCAAATCACAGTGAAGAAAGCCTTTTGTGTGAATATGCGAAAGGGCTTCTGTCAAGTCATGTGAAATAATTAACCAGTCATTTGTTATGAGTGAGCTTTGCACATTCTGTATTGTTGCACTGTTTTCCTGACAAGACAGTTTGCTTATTGTTACAGATGTATTGTCTTCCCCTTTAAACTCCATTATTAAGGAAATGGGCTGCTTTTGAAGCTGCACACCTATCATGGTTGGGAAATTTTTATGTGCGAGTGCCTGCATAATGTGAGCCTCCTTCATTTTCTCTGTGGTGTCCTGCATCAGAGACTGTTTTTCCACAACTTTTATATCAAATCGTGTGTACTGTCTCAGAAGGCATCAACCATAGGATCCTTCTCCCAGTATTATATTCTCTCCATTGGTTGGAAGAAGTTCAGTATGATTGATTAAGTTTACAGTAGAAAATTTGGTACTTGCATTCCTTTTAAAAAACCGGAAAATGAAGGCAAATATATTATAGAGAGTGTGCTTAAATAAATGCTAGATTGCAACACAAGTAAAGGTGAAGATTGTTGATCTCATTGTCTGGCATGCAAATTACTGCAAAGTAACTAGAAACATTACTCCTCTTCCAGATGGATTAGACGTTAGCATTGGATTTTATTTTTTTCTTGGCGTGCTCTCTCTCTACGCTGCCGCTTTTTCTCAATTGCGTCTTTCTTTTTTTGGAGCTGAAGTTCCTTCACTTTTGTTGTGCTTCAGCAAAGCTTACTTTAAATATTTTCTCAAAGTGGCCATTCACATTCTAACCCTAACCCTGTCTGTCACCCTCGAACGCTGCAAGATAGTTCTTCCACTTTTCACTAGGGTCAGTTTCAACCGAAGCACTTCCAACCTTACGAAAGCTCTCCTTTACAGCAACTCGTGCAAATCCACAATTAAAGAATGACAGACATTTTCGTTTCACACGAATACACTTAGCTCGTTATCGAGTAGTACCGTTGTTAGGGAACAAAGCCTTGAAGAGTTTCAAGGAATCAGTGTGCGTATCTCGCGATAACTTTCAAGTTTTGCGCCAAAATTGTAATTAAGTCTCGTTATATGATACTACTTGGGATAAAATTACAAACGTTCTTTATTCTTACAGCCCAAATTTGCAAGTTAAGAGACGAGAAGCTGGTTCAAACACATGAAGTTCTTGTGTTTTATTATAACTGTCAAAGGCGATCTAACCCTGGATTTACAGAGATGCAATCGACCTCAGAAAACGAGAAAAAGAAATAAATATCATCAAAAGTATACAAAGTTTGCCTGTATTACTTCTTAGATTGCTCCAAGTAGTATTTGGTAGTGTATCAGCCGTTAAATTATTGCTTCTGAACACTCGCGTGTCAAAATGGCGGACACTAAGTTGAATACGTGACTGCGAGTTTTCAAAATTCCCACCTCTTAAACAGTTTTAATTTGTCTTTTTTCCAAATAAATAGGAACCTGTGGGATTACTTTCGTTGATAGCGGTTGGAACCAGATAAAGGCTAATTTGTTTTCGGGCGAAAACCATGATAGAGGAAGCAGCTTCGCAGAGACAAAACTTGATTTAATCTGCCTAGCACGTCTCTCTTTTTTTTGGCAGCCACTCCAAGTGGGAAAACAATGAAAAACGTTTCAAATATTCATAGCGATAACTGCATTTTGATTTGCCTTGTGTTTAGTGGTGGGAATTTGCTCAAGAAAGCAACCGACGAATTTGGCGCCTAAATTAACTGTTTTTGGCTGTTGAGAGTATCATATTACGCTGCCACAATTCAGTCCGAGAGAGATGGTAGTGATATACATTTCTGCCAAGTATGAGAAAAATCCCTCGCAAAATAGCTAAGTTATTCTCAATTTTGTGAAAAATATGGGTTAAAAGCAGGGTGACCCAGGCCTTAATTAAACTGAGTTTGTCGATAAACTTCATAACTTTGTAGGAACTCAAATTAAAGCATCACCTTTTCTCAAGGGTTTTGCTTAAACCTAGTGGGTACTTCATTAAAATCCTTTCGCCGGCTTGTAACTGTTGTTCGATCGAATGTTATTCTCCTGTTTTTACTGAGAAGGTTGTTAAAAACATGTCAATTATCTCGATCGCGACAAAACTTATCGTTATTTTACAATAAAATTGAGCTCGAGATACTAGGCGCTCCCTGACTGGTCAAAAGACCTATCGTTTACTGCACCGGTAAACCTAAGGAAAGTTGAAACATATTATGTTTATTTTATAAATGCATAACATTACACTTTCCATTGGATTACTAGCGTAATGGCCTTGTTCTTCCAATATTTCGCGTGGGTTATTTTCTGCCGGTAAACCGATAGGAAGAGAGGCCTAATGCTTAAATCCCTTGGGCTTTTCATGGAACTGTCATGTTCAGCGGCCAGAGGTGAACAAATGATACGTGAACATGTTTTAAAAGTAACCAAATGATACTAACCGTATATGACCGACATGAACATGTCGGTCAAACGCTTAGCAGGCTCTTCCTTTTCCTTTAAGGCACAAGAAAATGGGAATTCATGGAGTATTTTCAATATTTTTAGACATTTACATTTATGCATTGCACTTGTAACAATGTTAATGGTGAGAGACGATGTTGATGCCAAGAAAGCTGTATGATCCACAGCTCAGAAGTCCAATCCATTTTAAATTTTACTTCCTAAGGCTTCTGGGACAGGGGAAAGTCCCAGAAGTAGTTTCTCTTTCATTCCATCCCAGCCAATCCGCAGTAGGCGTCTTCGTCTGTAGTAAGTGAATTCTTGTCGAGATTTCGGGAAGAAAGTCAGATGATTCCATAGCCAGGTTTGTCTAAACGAGTAATTGTTATCAATTCTAAAGTGCAATTTGGGGGTTGGCTGGCCGTTTGGTCGGTAATCAATAATCACTTCCGCTCTCAACATAAATCGATCTCCACCTTTCCCTTCTTGTTGAAACCTTTATCAATGTAGAATGTTGCTTCTATTCTCACAGGTTTCAGACCGTGTCATTTCAGAAGAAGCTGTTGTTTCACAGAATTGCAGTAAAGTTATGAATTAATGGTAAGTTAGATGCATCGATGTGGCATCCGTAATTTGTCGATAACCTTCGTAACTATGCAGGAATTCAAGTTATTGAATCTCCTCTTCTCAAGGGTTTCGATTCAACCCAGTGGGTACTTCATTAAAATCCTTACGCCGACTTGTAACTATTGTTCGATCGAATGTTATTCTCCTGTTTTTACTGAGAAGGTTGTTAAAAACATGTCGATTATCTCGATCGCAACAACCCTTTCACTTACAAAACACCACATCGCGTATCAAATTTGTCTTGGAAGATTATAGATACTATACTGGTTGTTGATTTGGGCGGTAAGAATAAAGAACGTTTGTAATTTTATCCCAAGTAGTATCATATAACGAGACTTAATTACAATTTTGGCGCAAAACTTGAAAGTTATCGCGAGATACGCACACTGATTCCTTGAAACTCTTCAAGGCTTTGTTCCCTAACAACGGTACTACTCGATAACGAGCTAAGTGTATTCGTGTGAAACGAAAATGTCTGTCATTCTTTAATTGTGGATTTGCACGAGTTGCTGTAAAGGAGAGCTTTCGTAAGGTTGGAAGTGCTTCGGTTGAAACTGACCCTAGTGAAAAGTGGAAGAACTATCTTGCAGCGTTCGAGGGTGACAGACAGGAAGTCAAGAAATCCAAGTTGATTATCAATTAAAGTTGTTTGATTATATTTTTTATCGAGAGAAAAGGGGTATTGATCAAACTTATGATATTATTCAGTCAATTTCGTACATCAGTGCTGCCGATGGCGAAGTGAGATGATGCATTAAGACAATATATGACTTCGCCTGTGCGAGCTCATAGAGGGTAACACAGGGTTTTTGACCGCGCGAGATCTGGGTACGAACACAACACGCGCATTGAAAGTGTCAACATGCAAATAAAAAAACATGGCGGCTTGATACGATCACAAGATTGTTATCTGAAAAGGTGTGCTAGAAACACTTTTACACAGTACAGTTTTTATGTGATGGAATTTAGGATTTCCAGCAACTGCACCTGTAATATTCATAGGCCTTCTACACCTGAAAAAGAGGTCAACCAAAAAGAAAACATGGTGAAAAAATTGCTAAGTGGTGACTGATTCGAAAGGCTACCCATACTTAGGTACCGATCCTGGCAAAGTTCTATTCCATTACGTTATGTTTTGCAACAAAGAAAATAGGGATCTTTCAAATAAGATTCATCGTATTTCCTTCAGAGGAATTTCCTAAGATATGCTGGACCACTAAACATATTTGTGTCCTTTCCAGTGCCTGTTGATAAAAAAATTCATCAAAAAAAATTCATCAAGACGAAATTTGAGACAGAGGAGGAAAACACAAAGTTGCAAATAGCGAAGAAACTGCCCGGTAACCCATTTTGTTTTCTTCAGCTTTTCAAGGATCGGCTGCACAATTTTGACAAATTGTGAAAATTTTTACAAGATTTGACTGTAGCAAAATGAAGAAAATTGAAGACCAAGCTAAATTATTGCTGGCGAGCACTTCACCTCTTGAAGCCTTAGCTTAATGATGAAGACCATTTTGGATATATTTACTACAGAAAAAAATAGTCCCAACCTTGCTCATTGCCTTTTGATGGCTTTCAGTGACCTTGAAAAGCAAAAACATAAAAATTTTCTAGAAAAACATTTTGTCACAACATGGAGCAAAAACCTTATGGAGCCTCCTTAAGGTTATTCCTCAGTATTGCAAGGTGCATCTTCTACTGGGCATAAAAATCATGTGATCAGGCAAATAAGTGTGCATGCATTCTAAGAACACGGTATTGTTTTTCAATTAATGGACTAGGTTAAGAGGAACAATTGTCTTTTGCTCTTGAATGAGCACAGTGACCTGTACTTTTTTTGGATAATTTTGGTGTACAAGTTATCCCCTTTTAACTGGGGAAATTTATGAAAAAAAAGTGTTACTTTTAAAAATCCCTTGCTTCCAGCTGCAGCAAAATGCCCTGTGAGCAAATGAAATGATGTGTGTGATTAGTGCCGGTACAGGCATAAATGGGGTTAGTTTGGCCCATTATATCTCCTACACAAGCATGGTGACCTATCTTTTAAATTGTACTTTTCAAAACAGACATTGGTAAGGAACATTCAAGGAAAGTTTAACAAAATTTTTTGATAACTTTTTTTTTCCTGAGGAATCAACTCAACATTTGTGTTTCAGTGTAGCAAATATCATACTTGGTGACAAAAAGTGTTTGGCAAAGGGGCCTTGTCTTGCCTTGACAGTTGCCCAAAATATCTGTCATCCACAGAATTACTGCTGATATGATGCCATTAGGCTTAGAATCGAACAAGGATTGTATTAATCTAGATAAATGGATGGTGATTACAACATACTGTAGCTACTTGGAGGGGTATCTGGTCAATTCGCCACCATAAAACTTGCCACCACTGATAGCGAGTTTTGACTTTTGTTATGTGTAGCCTGTTGTATGAAACATACATCGAGTGAAAGCTAAGATCACTACAACTTCACCTCGATTTAAGTGTCTACCCATGTTTGTCAGATTTCACTCAGAAATGTAAGACTGCTCTAGAAATCAGAACACCCTTTGATGAAATGTGTGACAATTTTCTTTTGTTTATCGTCCAAAAACAAACAATAGCTTCAAATCCGAAATTTTTGCTTCTAATTTCTTAACCACAAAGCAAGGAACACTGAATTTGAAAGGCAGTATACCTCAATAGTAAAATATACGTAAAGTAAACTGTCTTGCATACACAAACAACAAATGGCAAGAATTTAATTTTGTCATCGGCCTGACAGCTTTTGGAACTGTTCCTTTGTGTTTACAGCAGTGAAACACAACAGAAAAAAACAATAATTTAAATGTAAACAACAGAATTCGAAGTTTGGAGTTAATTGACAAAAATAACCCACGAGAACACCTGTCCCACAAACACTTCCTCCAGTAATTGCTTTCAAATGCTTCTGACGAATTTCAGATTTGTAAGAATGTGTCAAGAGGTGTCAGACTTGAAGGTATATATTTTCATAAATTGCACTTTTGTAAATTTTGATTGTGATCTAGCACAGGCTTATCGGAATGTTTGTGAATGCACAACTTGCAAACACACTTCACATGCACCTCGTTCAAAGGTCTCCCTAAAAAGCTTGCAAAATGCCATTTTTTATTTTATGCATACCAAAATTAAAAACATTTGGTGAAAAAACTTAAATTCATAAAATGTCTGCAGTCATTCTTCGGAATACATGCTTCTCATGTGCTGGTTAAAGATGGCTGTGCATAAATTAAAACAATAATGAGAAGTAAAATGCAAACTTTGGCCTACAATCATCAAATATGCTCACTCAAAGTCTCTTTAAAGCTCTGAAAATGCTCTGTTTTTAGAAGTAAAAATCAAACTTGAAAACATTGAGCCAAAAAACTTGAAGGTGGGAAATGTTTCAATCATTTTTTAGAGGTCATTGATCTGTCAAAACAAAAAGGATACACTTGTAGATGCTGCCGCTCAAGGTTGCTTAAGAGAGAGATTTAGCTGGAGGATGGGAATGTCATATCAGAATGGGAAAACATGTAGATAGTCTGGACACAGTACTCTATTTCAACTTCCAGTGTTAGCATTGCTGTTTTCCCCAACATGTTCAAGACATTACTGCTGGTTTTCCTGTTGCGATCAAAACACCTGGGATGTGCATAAATTGTGCTCTTATTCACAGGATAATGCTGTTTGGAATGATTTCAAAACTCATTTCCAGGATAACCAGGTCCCTTTCATTGTTTTATTTGGTGTATTTTTGAAAATTTACCACTTCATTTATTCTGGATTCTTGAAAGGAAATACAATGGTGAGCAAGTTATCTAAGATTTCAGGACTCAGTTCACTTTTAATTTAGCAAGGCTTTAAACAATTTAAGGGCTTTTCTTTGGAACATTTCTTTAACCCTGTGTGAAAATGCAAAGAATGGGATGCTGTTTAAATTTTATCGTGAATCAATTCATCAATAAATTAAAATAACTTCATGTTGAAATTTATCAAAATGAAACATCATGATGCTTTCCTACTGTATTATTCAGTGTTATTTGTTGTCATTGTCATTTTTTACTGTGATTAAAAAATTATATGTGAATTGAAGTCAGAGATAAAAAATTTGGGAACAGCTCAGGTTTGCACTTTTTTTATGTCTGAAATTTTTGATCAGTGCCAATGAAAACTAAGACAAGAAATTCATGCTCTTGCTATAAAAGAAAATGACTAGTTTGAGTTCATTTCATTCTTTCATGGATAAATAGGAACTCATCATAAACAACTTCATTGTTGAGTCACTTGGCTTCTTCATGGTTTTGCCATACTCCTGATAACTCCGTTCAAAATGCATTGCAACTCTGAGAAGGTGGTGCTCAAAAGAGATGAACTGTCATAATTGAGATGAATATTCAGTAAACAAGGGGAAAAACAACTATTTCCAAATTATCCTGAGCAAAATTATGAAGAAAAACAAGTAGTGCTGAAATCTAGTAGCATGAATTGAAGTGACAGGTGAGAGGGGTACAAATAATAAAAAAAACTATTTAGTGGGCCTCAAAATTTGATAGATGAATCAGCAGACTTGAAACCAAACTGGAATGGAATAATTTCAAAGGTTAACCATTCATGTGAATTCATATTAAAAACTTACCTACCACATCTATAACTATCCTCTGTTTGCACTTGTTACATAACTCTCAAAGAAGATAATTTGGTTCTCCTCAGAGTGGCCTATAAAACCAAAAAGTTCGAGGTGAGGATATTCAAGAACAAACATAACTTTGATGTCTCGTTGCAACAACTGCTAAATCACTTCTCAACATTATAACACGATCTCACCTTTTCCAGAACAAATGAATCCAAACTTAGTCATTACGCTTTTGGCGGTTCTATGTGGAAGTGGATACCCAAAGGAATAAATCAAGCCTTCTATGCACAAAATCCAGCTGTAACACCCATTCCTGAATGATGCACTTAAATCGGCATGAAGTTGTAAAGTGTAGTAGTATATTGCAAAATGGGAGAAGGACTAAGAAGTTATGTGTAGCCTGTCAATTATGAAATGTTGACTGTTAAATGAAATAAACCTTGTAGATATCATGACAATTATGATCATCTTGTGTAAAGCAAAACCAGAGAGTGATTTTTGCCAAGTGAAATTTTCTGAGTGATTTTTGCCAAGTGAAATTTGCCAAGTGATTTTTGCCATTACATTTACTGAACCGCATGAAATTTACATCAAGTGAAAACTAAGTTGTAGTAACTTAGTATAATACAACCTTAAAGGCATGCACAAGTACATTGAAGTGTACAAAAAACAGATCTTGCTTCCCTTGTGTTAACCACATGTTAACGTGACCTATAACACAAGTTTTGTTGTAATGAGTGTTACTGTATATCATATGTTAGCGTAAGTCTTTAAGTTTAACTAAATTTTGGTTTTCAGGAAGCAAAACTAAAAGTGTGCACAAACTAGGGGAAATTTTTCAGAAAAGTAAAAACTGAACAAAATCAAATCTAAATCAAATCATAAAAAATGAACATAAGTTATTATATTAATTCAGTGCCTATTTTGGCTTTCATTTACTACAACTACATACACCCTCTTTTCATAAGACAGTCAAGACACTAAACCTAAAGAAAGTAATTTGAAGCCAGTGCAAAGTGTATTTTTGGAAATTTGAGCATGGTTAACTCATTGACAGTTGCCCCAGAACTGGGGAAATTTAACAGGCAAAATTTTGTTTGGTGTTTTGGGATCTACCTTTAAGGTGTGCTCCCTAATCACGAAGTCAGTTTTAAGAAATCCAGTGAAAGACCGTTCAATGATTATACTTCCTTCTATAATGATATTGATTGAAGAATTTACACATAGCCATTACATTGTTAAGGGAACTTCACTGACAATATACTACTTATTATTCATATGAATTCAAAGTTTGATATCTTTGCTGTTCATGTACTCCTAGAGGATGTTAAGTCCCTTTCAGGAAAATTTTGCACACACTCAATTTTGCATCATCAAAACTAAAAATGGGGGTAAATTTCAAGGTCTAGGCTTTCATGTGATATAAGTTTGGTTTGATCTGTTTTGGCAAACTTTGCTGAACTTGAAATGTGCTTTTAATGTTACAATGTATTATTACTACATCTTAGTTTTCATCTCATGTGGTCAATGAAAAACATTAAGGCAAAAATCACTCTGTTTTTGCTTTTCACAAACTTATCATAATGTTCGTGATATCAACAAGTTTCATTTCATTTACTTTTGTAACAGTTAATGTTCCATAATTTAGAGGCTACACATAACTTTCCTCTTCCTCCCATTCTCTTTTTGCAATATATTACAGTACTACATCTTAGCTTTCATTTGATACAAGTTTCATATGACAGGCTACACACAATGTAAAAAAACAAATCACCACTGGTGGCCATTTGACTTTATGTGGTAGGTGGGGAGAATTGTGATGGTGGCTAATTGATCTTGAACCCTTAGAGGAATCACATATGTAAACCTGCAGCAAGTACTGCTCTGCTTTTGTGCTCTGTAAAAAAGCCACAGGCTTTTTAAATTTCGGTTAACAATTAAATTAAGCTTTTCTACTGCCAGGTTTGTCTTACACCAGGGATGTATTATTTTCTGTCCACCTGAATTGTTATTTCAGAATGTTTATTCATGCTTGGACAGTGACTATGACCATGCAATGATCACTTCTACTCTCATGTTCATCAATTTTGATTTCAGTCTTTGCTCTCTTATTTCCCTTTCCCTTTCCCTTGTCTTTTCTAACCCTTTAATCCCATGAGTGACCAAGACAGAATTTCTCCTTACAATATCAATACAATATCAACCACATGGGTGATGAGAATAAAGAAAAATATCAATGTGGGGATAATTTGGTTGATCCAATACTAAATTCTCTGAACTAACATTAAAGGAATTGTATACTTGACAGTAAGGAGAATTACAAATTTGATCTGGGAGTTAAAGGGCTAATGGTTATTTTTATTTGCATACGTTCCAGGCTTCAAAGTTTCAGATCAAGATGTAATTTTACTGAATTGTAGACAGTGTCTGGTAAGTGAACTAGCTGTAGTATCTTGTCATTATTCTTAAAATAGTCTTCTATGGAAACCAGATCATCTCCTTTTAAAAGCATGTTTAGATATTCAGGTGAACCCTTTAAACCCTGAGAGTGACTAGCATCTAATTTCTCCCTGCAATATCACCCCTGAATCACTCATTAAGGTCATGAGAATAAAGGAAATGATCACCAACAAAAACAGCTTTGGATTGGTAAAGATGTCAAATTATCATCCTTAGGAAATGTATAAAGAGGGGTATGGAGAATATACTTACTGTTGTGTAAAGGGTTAATGAATAGCTTCCATTATTTTTCAAAGACAGCAAAACGTGTTGTGTTCATGTAACTGATGCAAGGAAAATCTGACTGATATTCTTACCACCTGACTCAGAGTTCACAATTTATTTTAACTGCTAGAGGTGTGTGTGAGTGGTACAGCTGATTGCTTTGTAAATTCACAGCAAAAGAAGTGTGTCTTTGTTATAAATACAGCAAAACCTGTGTTTAAGAGCATAAAATTTAAGAACCTGTTAGGCTAAATTCTCCAGGTGATGCGCCTCTTATAAGAACCATTCTTGGCTAAAATCACAATATAGGTTCTTATTTTTAGAATGTAGAGTTAATTCAAATTTGATACTGCACATTGCATGGGATACAAAAAGGTAACAAAAACTAGGCAGAACACCAGCATCATATAAGACCACAATACGTAACTGTACTGTCAATACATCCATAGCTTTGCAACAGATCTGACTCTGTGTACAAGTTAACCCTGTAAAGCAGAGCACTATGAGGCTGGCATACAGTGTTGTACAGTAAAAATCCGCATAAAAGAAGATGTGTTTGGGGATTCTGGCTAATTTTGTTCTTACATAATGGGTGTTTTCTGCAAGATTAACCTGAAAATGTTCTTAAGGTGTTCTTAAAATTGTTTCCAAAAAATTATTAGACTGCGCAGACTACCAATGGTCAAGTACAATAGTTTAACTAATTAATGGATGGAAGTAACCTTAACTGCATTAATCAAAACAGTAATATTACATTGGGGGAGGGGTAGCAGTTCTGGTGATAAACAACTCATAACCCAGCAAAAGTCAAGCAAATTTGAAATGCACCACCTCCCCTTCTCTCTTTCCATGTAACTATTGACTGGTCTCCAATCCTACAAGCAAACCGAGAGAGCAAAATGAGGGTATCCAGTTTCTTGAATTTCCAGTCCAATTATCAGATCCATTTAAATCTGTTCATTTTTCAAACCTCTGGGTGAGATCTTTACATCATCAGAGCCATCTGCTGTTAGCAAACAGCCAGTTTTCTCAAACAATGTCTGGAAAAAGGTCTCATCATTACTAATTAAACTCATTTCATGCCTCCTCAGTCCATCAGGTCATCAAGATCCTGCTACCTTTGCTGAAAGTCTATCCTGCCATTTATCAAGATTGTTCTCTTCTTCTAGCCATGTTTCCATTGCTGCACCAATTTTAACTTTCATCATCCACCCACATCCTGCATCAATGGGCTGGATTTTGTCAGTGTGGTTTTCAGGCAGCATGTAAACTGTAGTGTTGATATTATTTCTGTATGTTTCATGGAATGTTTTACTTTGTTGGAAGCAAAATAGAACTTTGTGACCTTTGTCATTCCCAATTCCTGGAATACGTGTGCCCTGGACCCACTGCATGTTGATGTCTTCATCCATCCAGGCATTTTGCTGGAAATACACATCAACCCTCTTGTCATATTTTTCTTTCTCCTCTGTGGCCATGTGCCCTTTTCCTCTGAAGATAAGAGGTGGCTTAACATTTTGTTGTCCATCAGCCCTAATACAAAGTTGTAGAGTAGCCTGTTGTTTATCTTGCTTATTTACAAATGGGACAGGAACCTGGTCAATATTGTATTTATTTTTAGGCATCCATCTCCTGTACTTTGGGTCAATAGTAGAGGACTTATTTCTTCTCCTTTGTGTTTTCAAGGCTATCCTCAAATCGTGGCCATAATCTGCACAGGTTTTTTTTCTTGTCGGTCCTTCTCCTCAGTACTATTTTGTGTCTTTTCTTGAATCTCTGGAACCAGTTGCTGCTTCCTTTAAATTTTGTAGCTTCTTGTGCGTCATAGCATGCTTCAATTTTCGATTTCATTCTCTTTTTGAACCAAAGTTTGGACACTTTGCTTGCTACTGCTCTCTGTAGTTTAAACTTGGTAAGTAAAAATTGTGTTTGTTGGGATCTTTTCCTCCTCCTTTGTCTCAATGGCCTTGAGCACCTGTTCTTCTTCATCTTGTTCAGAGTCAGTTCTGCCAGAATTTTGCTTTTATGTTTTTCCCACTTAAACACCAGTGATTTGGTGACTCCTTGTTGCTTTGCAACTGTGTTGTAATTATTTTTTTTTAATTCAGAGAATCCAAAAGATCTAGTGTTTTCTTTTTGAAATTGACAGTGTAGGACTTTGACTTTTTTCATCCCCTTTGATTCTTACTTCACCTTTGAGTTTGACTTTGTGCAACACCAGCCGATTCACATGGCATATCCTCAAGCTGTTGACTCTTAGCCATTCTCTGCATGTTTGTTTCACCCAAGTAGTTGTTAATGTTTGCAAAAATATTCGACGTACCTGTATTTCTAGATGCTGAGCTGTTGCTGTTCAAGTTCTGTGTGGTAGAGGCTGAGTGCTTGAATTGTATATGGTTGTCCAGATATTGTTGATCTGTCGCAGTGTTTTCATTTGACCTGTTACACCCTAACATCAGTATGCATATTCTCCATACTGTTCTCTATACATTTCCTGAGGTGCTGACAAGGAGAATTAGCTTAAAGATCCAGAGCTTCTCTAGTTTTTGATCATTTCCTTAATGCTCATGATCTTAGTGTGTGATTCAGGGGAGATATTGTAAGGAGAAATTAGATGTTAGTCACTCTTAGGGGTGAAATGGTTAACTGTGGCGCTGCTCAGTTTATCTGTCTTTTCCATGCATGTTGTGTCTGCAGCAAATAAAGAATGTTATTGACAAAAGGTAACAGTCATTAGTTACATATATCAGCCAAGTCTAATTAACAGATAGATTCCAAGTTGCCGTGCGTCTGTTCAGTAATAGATCACAGAGGACGTCAAAATGTGGTTAGAACAAAAAAGTGGCACATGAGGCACAGCCAAGTGTGTCACTGATGTTCTTACCACGTTTTGACGTCCTCTGTGATCTATTACTGAACAGACGCACATCAACTTGAAATCTATTGTTTTATATAATAACGAATTAAAATATACGGAAAAAAGTTTTAATGATGACATCATCTATACGTCTGTCCTCCAATAGATCATAAGTGAGAACCAATCAGAATGCGTGCATAACTGAGCTTATTAAATAAAACCAATTGTTCAACATAGCTTGGAAATTCCCATACCTGCTGTGAAACTCTATAATTGCAACAGTCCAGCACATATATTGATCTACTTAGGGTAATACTGTACCCTAGTAGGTTATTCTAATCTAGCTGGCAGCCAATTTCTTTATATAGGAACAATTTTAATTTTTCAGGCTGAGTGTGTTCTTATGTATGTTGTAGTTTTTTTACCAAATTTCAGCCTGCTGAGTATTCTAAATCCACTTATTCTTTTATGCAGGTTTTTACTGTATCACACCCACACCCACCAATACAAGTTGCTTTTTGTGTTTTTTTTTATTTATTATTATTTAATTAAGAACATGGTTAAGAACCTTGGTAGCCTAGTTACACAGGAAACACCATCTATAGATCACAAACTTTTATTTTTCTTGTCTTTTGTTTTTTAAACAAACGACCCTGATTGCGGTAAAAATGTTTGCGTGCACCATGCAATGACATATTACATAATGTAGCAAGTATCTAAGGTTTTGTTCATCTTAGTTGTTAGTTTTACTTAGTAAGTCCACCCTCGATTATGTTTCATATCATATTTCTCCATATCATATTTCTTCATATCACACTACATGCAGCCTTTTCGCCATTCAGCAGAAACTCAGCACTATTTCTTCAGCATTGCGACAAATGTGAGTTTTGGTATTTTGTGGGCTTCATTGTTATTTTCGTAGTAATTTTCCTAAGTGTATTTAGTTTTAGCGTATTCAGTTTAATTAAAATTGTACTAGGGTCTCGCTCGTTATTTTTATAATCGATTCTACCAACTGTTATCTGAGATTGCAATGGAATAAATCATTAAGTCGTGTTAAAAACTGTCTATAACTGTTGCTGAAAGTTACCTGTGGCAGCCATATAGTGGAACCTATGGAGAAAATCTAGGTCCATATACCTAGGTTTTTACTGTAGCTAGCCTTAAATCCTTAGGTTCCATTTGGCTCCAAGCTTTTGTAGGAGATTTGATAATGTATTTCCTCTACTTACTTCACTGAGTCCTCATGAAAACTTGCACTTAGATTTAATTTGATCATGTAAATCTATAATTAAAAAATGAGTGATAATTAAAACAAGTTCCTTGGATCTCTTCTCCTTGTGTGGATCAAGAGATCTACAGCTGTTGGCTGCTCAAGGCACATTATTGTCTTTTGGCAAATTACTAAAGGCCTGGTACTGATGAGCACCTTTTAATCTGTGCAGATCCATTACAAAACCAAGGAATTCCCTCATGGGAGTATGAATGAGACTTCCTGTATAACTGCCAATGTAGAAATGGTTTTGCTGTTGTGTCTGATTGACATGGTTTAAACAGCTTGCCAGGAGGCATCTTGGTCTATTTTGTAATCCCCCCATAAAACAGAATAGTAGTCAGAAGCATGAATTTTAGTTCTATTCAGTGCTTTAAAGGAACTTGATGTCACTTACAGGGTAAAGTACCAAAGAACCTCCAAAAATTAATAGGACTCAAATAAAGAGAGTGGTTGGCCTGGTGCTAAACTCCAGGTTGAGAGGGCTGGGTTCGAAACAAGGTCACTGTGTTGTGTTTTTGGGCAAAACACTTAACTCTCACAGTGCCTCTCCACCCAGGAGTATAAGTCCCTCCTTCCATCCAGGAGGGGTGGTAATACTCTTAGTTACCTCTTGCTGAAGAAATTGGGATAAGGGATCTCGCTGGACTGGATATACAATAAGCTTGAGTGTAGACTTAACCTTTTTACCTACCAAATGCAGAGTCACTCTCTAAGGTAGTGATCCCTGCTTTTCTGGGCACGGTGCATTCCAAGCAGGGGGAGGATATACTGCATGGTTCAACCCAGTTTAAAAACTAACATCTTAACTTAATTGACGACACTCTCTCCTAACTGCTCTAAAAATTTATGCGAAACGATTTTGTTGTTAAAATGAAATGCATCTGAATACACTGGTGCCTAAATGAGCTTTCTGCCAAGCGTAATGAGGTCAACCTTATGAGGTCTTAGTTGTAATTAATTTCCCTCACATCTTACAATCTGCCATGTGCCATTTGGGGACATAATAGATAGCCAATAGTGGTATTATCATTTCATATTCACCAAACTCAAGCGTACTCTATAGGCTAACTAGCTCCTTTATATATATTCATATAAATTCTAGAAGAGTAATTAAGATGATTTTGTTTTTTAACTCTTCAGAAATGCCAAACAGTCGTATATAACTTTTTTGTAATCGGGTGCCTGTTGAAGTCCTCAAAAGGTAATGTTAAATGTACATGTAATGTGACGTGACTTTTCAATGGTGATAATGTTGATGATGATGATGATAGTGATAGTGATGAAGATGCTTAGGACAACAGGAATTTGAATTAGTCTTTGCTTGATCATGAAAAAAAACTTGTGATTGCTTTAATGTAGACTATAATTTATTTAAATAAATGCTAATTTAGGGAAGAGGATTGTAAATTCCAGGTGTTGTCTTTTAGTTGGTTTTGATTATTCCATTGGAAATGATCACAACTACATATAGAGCTTAAGGTGTAGATCCATGTTAATGTTTGGAAAATCTTGCGCTGGTGGAGAAAGAACTTAAACCTGCCATAATGCTACGGTCGCGTCACACTGCACTCATAATTTGGAAAGTATATTAACCAATTCTTTCAAATATGAAACTTTGTAGATTTGGGAGGGAGAAAGTCGTCTAGTTAATAATGCTTCAGTTGGAATCTCAAATGAATTGAAATGCTAGAAACCCTTTTCACAAGTGCATGAGTAAATTGTCGCGACTGGGAACTCTGCTCCACATTGCACTCTATGGTGTAGTAGTGATACTCAGAAGTGGCTGAGGAAACTGGAATAAGATCTTTTATGAAAGGGTCATTGAGCATGAAGCGTTAGGATAGACTTCGGAGTTAAACTTACCATTGTTGTGAAGGGTTTTCAGTGATAATCAGCATAAGAACTCGTTGAAGAGGAAAATGCTTTCTTCAACCCTAAATAAAGATGACTTCTGTGACATATGTCATTTAAATGGCGATTTTGGCATATTCAGAACAAAAAAGATCTGCTAACGGTGACATTTTGATATTGACCAGAAATTCCTTAGTATTTAAATAATTCTTTTGAATAATTTTTTCAAGGTCTACAAAGAACATGGAATTATCTCTTTTGCCCCACAGGTAACTTTGGAGGATAAGTCCGTAGTACTCTGGAACAAAATGGCATCTGACGCACCGTCGCCCTTAGCCAGCTCCGTCGAGAAGACAAATGGATCCAAGTTGAGCAGACTTCTCATCGATGGTGGAACAACAGTGTTGAGGACTATTTTTGATCGCTATCACCCATCGAATAGACTTTCTGCTGGACTTAAGGCCCACTTTTTGGTCTTGGATGAGCTCCGTCGGAGAAGCGTTCTGCGTCCAGCTCAGTGGGTCAAACTATTCCCATGTGGTGGAGCAGCACCAGACTCTAAGAAGTTTGATATCACTCTCCTAATTGTTCTTCTCACCAACATTTGCGGACTACCTCCTCCTCGCAAAGGGTGGTTCGCAAAGCCATCTCCAGGGGACAAATCTTTGGGAGCAAATATCATTCGCTTAAAATTCTTTCGCAATGAGTTGTACGGTCACGTTTCTAGCACTAGCATTGACACGCCCACTTTCTCCTCACTATGGAAAAAAATTAGCGGTACTCTTGTTGCTCTTGGGTTGAATCAAACAGACATAAATCTATTGAAAGAAGAAAAGTGTGGCGCGGACGATTATCTTGACGTTTTGACTAATTGGGTTAAAAGTGAAGAAGAAATAAAATCTGATTTGGCGAAACTACGTCGATCTCAGAGCACAACACAGCATAGTATTAAAGAGGTTCGTGATACCCAACTAGAAGATCACAAAATGCTTCAAGATAGCATGTCAGTACTAGGAGAAGTGCATCGATCTCAGAACACAACACAGCATAGTATTGAAGAGGTACGTCGCACCCAACTAGAAGATCACAAAACGCATCAAAATAGCAAGTCAGTGCTAGGAGAAGTGCATCGATCTCAGAGCACAACACAGCGTAGTATTGAGGAGGTACGTCGCACCCAACTAGAAGATCACAAAACGCTTCAAGATAGCAAGTCAGTGCTAGGAGAAGTACATCGATCTCAGAATACAACACAGCGTAGTATTGAACTGGTACGTCAAACCCAACTAGAAGATCACGAAAAGCTTCAGGAAAACAAATCAATACTGGTGGAGGTGCATCGATCTCAGAACAAAACACAGCGTAGTATTGAAGATGCTCGTCAAACCTTACTAGAAGATCACAAAACGCTTCAAGATAGTAAGTCAGTGCTCGGAGAAGTGCATCAGACTCAGACAAAAATACAAAGCACCATTGAAGGCGCTGCTAAAAGCCAAGACGAGCGTTTGGAAAGTTTGCAAACTGGTCTACAGGAAGTGAAGCTTGCCGTTAGAGAACTTAGCAAAGGAAGAAACTCAGGCAGCCAAGAAGACGAGTGCCTGAGGAACCTCGTTAAGTCTGAATTCAAAGGAGACATCGAGTTTCACGTCCAACGTTTTCAAGAAGACACCCGTGAATGGGTGTTTAGCAAAGTCGAAGACTGGTTAGACGACAGAAACTCTCAAAACCGGGTGATTGTTATATGTGGAAACGCAGGAATGGGAAAATCTGTCATCTCCGCCGTTGTTTGCAAGAGAATGCAAGAGGCTGGCCGTCTATGCGGAAGTCACTTCATTCAACATAACAACGTCCGTTACCGGAAGCCTCAGTTAATGCTTCAATCCTTGGCCTGTCATATATGCTATGCTCTGCCGGAGTTTAAGCTAGCTCTTGTAAAACAGTTGAAAAGAAATACGGGTAAGGATCTCAACGATATGGGGGTTGAGGAGTTATTCGCCCTTCTCTTTAAAGAGCCTTTCAGCAGCGTTAAGGACCCTGGAAGGAACATGCTAATAGTTATAGATGGCCTGGATGAAAGTGACTATCACGATCGGAATGAGTTACTAGAGGTCATTGCCAATCACTTTTGCAAGCTTCCAGTGTGGATTCGATTTCTTGTCACAAGCCGACCAGAGAGGAATATTGCAAAAACATTAAGACATTTGCAACCGTTTCAGCTGGAAGCAGAGGATGAGCAAAATCAAAATGACATCAAGCGCTTCATTGGAAAGAAATTAGAATGCATACCAGAAGCAGAAAACACGAATGACATTGTGGAAAATCTAGTTAAAAAGTCGGAAGGGCTCATGTTGTATGCTTACTTTCTTCTTTTATACATCGAAGAGAATCCATCAGTTCTTAAACAAGGAGACGAAAAGGGCAACTTACCGTTAGGAATTTCTGCAGTCTACCATCGCTATTTCAAAAGGTTGGAGAATGAGCTCATGACTGAGCTTGGCATCAAGGAAGACTCTTTTTTGAATTTCCTTTCTGCTCTTGCCGCATCAAGAGAACCTTTGCCTATCGACTTTGCTTCTCGGCTGTTGCTTTCAAGTACTACCGTAATGGCTAATAAACGAAAACTTTTGAAAGCTATAAACAGTGTTTCCTCACTTCTTCCCGTTCGAGGTGACCGTCTTCACATTTTTCACAAGTCCATTAAAGATTGGTTAACAGATGAATGTTGTTATGGGGTGCACGACTTCATTGTCGATGAGAGTGAAGGCCATCGTCTTATTGCAGAACTTTGTGCTGCTGAATTTGACATTCTGGTGCAAAGACGAGTTGCGAAATCTCAGAGTGACGCGCAGTTTAATGACAATACAATGTATGCCCTACAACATGGTGTTCGACACATGTTAGAGGTCGACGAGGTTACAAGAAGAGATGGCATTGAGGACATTGTAAGGAAGTATGTGATAAACCAAGAGCTTGTCTATGCAAAGCTGTGTGTGAATATTACAGTGGCGACGGAAGATATTGTTTGTGTTTTAAACGAAGAGAGCTTTAACTCGTTGAGTGGAGAAACGAAAGGTTCCCTGGAAACTGTGCTGTCCATTCTGCGGAAGAACAGTTGGTCGCTGATGGAGCTTCCGCATGTTTTCATGCAGACTATGGTGAACGAGAGCGGATCGGTGTTATCTTCAGAAGCTAAAAAACTCTTGAATGAGAAATATGATGAAATATGTTATATGGAGCTGATTAACAAGAATCAGCAGCAGCCAGTTGTGGAAGCTCGATTCCACTGTTCATCAGAAGTGCTTTGTTTCGATATTTCACCAGACCAGGATTACATGGTGTGTGAATGTGCTAATCAAGAGATTCAGCTGTGGTCTTTAAAGACAGGTATAAGAGAATGGAGAAAACGTGTCTCCGTGGAGGAAAAGTACTCCAAAGGTCTATTTTATAGAAGACCTGCAGATGTTCCCCCCACTTACCCTCCTGTCAGTGACGCGTTTGAGTTTCCCAAAAGAAGTCGTTTTGAGACGACCTCATTTTATCGATCTGTTGCCTTTCATCCAGATGGAAAACATATACTGCCTGGAAATCTATCCACAGTTTATACCATTGATGGAAAACAGAAAGAGCTCTTCAGCACGAGTGAGTGTAAATTCTCTGTGTGTATATTATTAGGGGACAACGCTAAGATACTTACAGACTGTCCAAACGATTCGAAACGCCTGGTCATTTGGAGTCTGGATACTGGGAAAGAAATGTCTCGCATCACCACATATGAAGACATTGTCTGTTTTCAGTGCTCTCCAGATAAAAATCTTCTGGCAGTCTCCCACTCTATGGGCTTACTACGTCTGTTTGATTTACAGGATGAACTAACTGAGTTAGATGCAATACGGACAAAGTCACCTTGGGGATTTATGACTTTCTCCGTGGAGAGTGATGCTCTTGTTGGTCTGAGCGAGTTTAATGGGCGCTGTTTTCGCTGCGAAATTATTACTAATAGATATTCCCGAAAAAGTTTGAGTTACTTTAGTCCACAAAGTATTTTCGATCTCGAAGGGGCTGTGCGGCCTTTCCTCGAAGGAGATGCCACAGGAAGTTTGACGTCGGCCTTGTCGACAGTTATTCCTTTCGGGAAAATCGGATTGCTATTGAGGTTAGAGAGCGGCGAACGTGCATTATTAAGTAGCCCATCTCTTCGACACGTGAGTTTGATAAATCTCGCGAAAATTCAAAACGCCGAGAAAAAGGCAGACACGAACGTTGAGGATGTTGCTTTCTCTACTAATGGTGAGAATGTATATGTGGTGAGTGGGAGTCCAGCGACAGTGACTGTATGGGAATATTCAAGTTGGAATAAGAAAACAGAAAACTGCGTGGTTGGCCATTCGATTTTGCCTGTGAAAGATGGTGTTATTGTTGTGAAGGATAGAGTTGAGTTTTGGGACTTTGAATTGACGGAGTGTAAACGTCGGTGGAACAGGTTACGTGGGATTGAGTTGCTACCTATATCAGAAGAAGAAGTAGCTTGTTTGACCAAAGCTGGTACAGCTTTTGTCCTATCTACCTCGGATGGCCGTTCCGAGTTCATTGGAAATGAAGAAGGGCGGAAAATCCTAGCGATGAACAAAAAATTCCAAAAGATAACCTGCAAACGTAGAGGCAAATTGGACGTTCATAAGAAGTACGTTGTTAACCTTTCAGAGGCCTCGCTTTCATCGCCTCGCAAAATCCGGTCGTTTGAAGGCTGCCCACCAGCAGGCTTATTTTCTCCCAAAGGAAATTTCGTGGTTCTATGGACCTCAGATACCGTAGAGATCTACAATGCAATCTCAGGAGAACTAAACCGCAAGTTACTCGAAAAGGGTGATGTAGTGGCTGTTAAATTTATCACGAACCAAGCGTTGATCGTCAGTTCAAGGGAGGATGTCGGTAACTTTCTTCGAATGTTCGATGTAATTTCAGGGGAACAGTTGACTGCGTTATATATTGAAGAGAGACCTAATTGTCTTGGCGTGTGCCTGAACAGTTTACATGTCGCCGTGGGCCTGTATGGATCGGATGTAAGGCTCATCCAGGTACATCTTCCAAGAAGTAGACGACTGTCTCACCAGTGAAAGGTAAGATAGCTGACACGGTCGTGTAGAAATTAAAGCCTAACTGCATGTGCTACTGAATTAGGTCGATGAATGGGTAAATAAATAAATAAAATGTTTCTATTTATCTGCTTCATTGGTCGCCAATGTATTTATTCATGTATATATTTGATTTACTTACTGTACCTTGTTAACCCCTTAACCCCTAAGAGTGATCAGCACCTAATTTCTCCTCAGAATATCATCCACGAATCACACATTTGGGTCACGAGAATAAAGGAAATGATCATCATTTAAAAAAAGCTCTTGATTATGAAACAAATTATCCTTATCAGCTCCTTAGGAAATGAATAGAGGACAGTATAGAGAATGTGCATATTGATATAAGGGTGTAAAGAGTGAAACTTGGCACTAAAAAGACTGTAGATCATACGGATGGATACTTTAACGGACTTGTTGAATTTTACGGAATTTCATATCCTCCTTCTCGTTATTTGTTTTCATCTTTGTTTGTTTTAGTATACTTTTTGTTGCAACCTTTGTTGTTTTTTTGGTCTTGTTTGATTCTTCAGATATTATTTTATCATTCTTTGTTGCATAGCTGCCAGCGCTCGTGGGAAATATGAAGCAAATCCTGTGTTTTCATTGGCTACCCGAGCAGTTTAATTACAAACCGCTAGAATATTTTGCAAGACGAAGACGAGGCGAACCGAAAAACCGAAACCTCCTAGCTTACAACACGCATGCGTGCACTATTACTTGACCTAAGTTGAACGCGGAATACTCTCCTAATGAAGAAATGTAAAATGTTTTCTGTGTTTACATAGCCTGATGTAAACACGCAGGAGGTTGGGAGAACACGAGATAAGCGTAGGAAACCACGACGTGAAGCGGAGTGGTTTCCAGCTTATCGCGTGTTCTCCCAACCTCCCAAGTGTTTACATCAGGCTATGTAAACACGGAAACCATTTTACATTTCTTTTATAAAATAACTAATGAAAGAGGAACGAAAACCGTGTTTACATACGCTCATGTAAAATTGGTTTTATGGCCAATCAGAGCGCGCGTACTATTTGAATTATTTTATAAAGTAGTTTGTTATTTCTCACTGTCTTTAAGACGGAGTTTATTTACGGTTATTTCTTCTTTCCCTGTTTTTCTCTCTTAGGTGCTGGCCTTGTTTGCATGAACTATGACGAAATCTGATGGGGTGCGGCTCAGAAACACGATTTACTGCGATATGAAGACGATGATTTTTTTAAGACTGCGCATGTGCTCGACCGAGGGTGCTTTAATCGAATCCGGAAAGACCAAAACTTCTAACCATTTTACGATCTTCGAACACAATCATTTACGCCTAAGATTTACTGTGCTATCTCTAGCGACTAAAACGTGTTTCTGTATTTCTTGTAAATATCTGTTATGCACTATTTCACGTATTTTGAACTCATCAGTTACAAACCATTTTATTCCATGTTGAAATAGTTTTTCTTTTGCAAGGAATCTTCCTGAACGTTATTCAGTAAGATTAATAGTCAAGAGCTTTAATTATTTCTTGTACAAAATTTGTTTGTCCTATTTTGTTATTTCTGCTTTGAAGGTGTCAGCATGCAACTTATGAGTTCGTTTTGCCCATCTAGAGAGCTTCCATTAATTAATTCCGATTTTTTTTGCAAAGTGAAACAGAATTTTAATTGTAAAAATAAATCGTAATTTACTTTCCTTGAAAGAACGTCGTTTAGGTTTTTTTAACTCTGGAGTAAAGGAGTTGCAGAAAATGCACAAAAACTTCCAGATCGGGAGAGCTTTTTAAAAGCTGGATTAAAATATTTGCAGAAAATGCACCAAAACTTCCGGATCGGGAGACACTCTGAGGAGTCTTGTATAAATGCAATAAATCTAGTTTTTACCAAATTCTCACCCGCTTATTTTTTTTACTGCATATGCGTATTACAATGCCTTAAAGGTGATATTGTTCGCTTACTTTCCTGAGAGTTCAAGAACCTGTTATTTTACAGGTCAACAGCACATTGAATACAGCCATACAACATTCTCTTCAGAAATATAAGCCTGAAGTCAAGCGACCATTTCATCATTATTTGGCGATTATGGTGAGCAGGATGTTACTTGGAAAATTATTTGCTACGCTCAATTCAAACTTCGATAAGAACCAGTTCATTCAGTCCCTAATATTAACCGTTCCATTTAGAGACGTGATGATCCTTTTGGATAGATCTGACAAAGGAAAATGGGGCAAAATTGATTTGAAATTATTCGCATTGAATGAAAGTCACTTGAATTTACAATATGTATTGTAATTCCTTAATTCGGTTGATATATTAACACAGAATTAACATTAAACCTTGTACAGCCAAGATTTCATCGTGGAATCTGCTCATACAAGCTAACTCAACGTGTAAGTAAAGTTTACAAACCACAGATCTCATCGTGGAAATTTCCCCTCTACGCTAACTTAACGTCTAATCTTTTTAGCCAGATTGCGACAGTACTTCATTGATCAATTGCAACGCTATTTCCTGTGTTAAAGCATTTACATTGTAGTCACACTATTCAATTGTTGGCACGGTTCTAAATTTTTTACGCTATCCCGGGAGGGTGGAGTTTCAGATATGCATAACAATCTGTTTTGTCTTATTCGCCTCAGCTTTCATTGGCTTCGGAAGATAAATGACATCGCAGCTTTGACAATTCTCGGGATAGATCGTTCTTTGCCTCGTCTAATATGTATCTAATCATCGTCAATTGTACCAACATAGATCCAAGAACATATTCTGTAGCTAATCGTATTTACAACACAGCATATTCATCTGCTATAAGTGTACAAAGGTATCTACTTCCGCCTTCTGTTAATCCTTTGACCCCTTGGAGTGATCAGCATCTAATTTCTCCTTACAATATCACCCCTGATCATCAAGTACAGAAGCTCCTGCTTGTTACACAAATTCTCCTTACCAGCACCTCAGAACTTTATACAGAACAACAAGGAGAATATACATACTGATGTTATGGTGTAAAGGGTTAAACTCAACTCATGCTTCGGGATCAAAATACAACTTCCCCACTTCTCTTTCGTCTCTCTCTTACTTAGCGCATGCACCTATGATCTTAGACAGTAGTTAAAAGGTACCTGGATCATCCTTTCCTCATTTCAAGATATATTCGTCATTGCTTTGAGGGATGGGAGTTTCCTTTCGTAGACTATACCAAAGGGGCAAAAAGCCAAAGATGATCCAACCCAAACGTTGAAAGGACAAGGGAGGGGTGCCACAGGTGAGAAGGATCGCCTAGATAGAACACTCATAAAGCGCAGAGTATCATCATCTGAATCGGATGAGATTCTAGCCAGCCGTGCAAAGGAGTCAGTGCAGTAAGAGGATTCTCCTCCCCACTCACGTTCCACGGCATGAGAGGAGTGCATAAAACACGAGTTCTTGTAGAAACTCCAGCCGTTGGCACAAGATAGTTTTCCTGGCTCTTTTGAAAGAAGATAACAGCCTTACTGTGAACTCAGTAAACCATGAAATCCAGAAATATTTATCGTATGTTATTGCGTTCTAAAGGGAAAGCCAATCAGGCGCAGTAAACGACAGCGGTAATTAGTTTGTGGTTTTGAGGCTTCCACGCGTTTCCTAAACTTTTTCCTGATTGCGAAGTTGTTAAGACTAAATTACCTGCTACACTCTCCCACCGATGCAGCACCACAGTTTCTTTAGAAACTTATCCCCTTTATTCACTTTCCTAATTGGTCAGTAAGCAACTGACCTGTCATTATCGAGGCAAAGCGGTTCACAGTTTTCTGAGTCACGCAATAACGAGTTAGTCTCTGGATTGTCACGGAACGCTCCGGCCAAGAGGTGGAGCGTTTCGTGGCCTCCAAGAGCCTTGTCCCATTCAACCCTTACAGAGCAAAAATCCCCCAGGCCGATGAGAAATTGCTCGTAGGCTAGCGATCATACACCCAGATATATGCCCGATGTCTCGTCGTGGGCTAGTACACTTATCACATTATTGTTTTCGAAGAGAACCGAAAATCATTCAAGCGCACGAAAATGGGCACAGGAAAATTGGCACAGGACATCAAAACAATTCCTTTCATTTTGCTGATATTGTTATTTCCATATATTAGCCGTTTCTTCGGTGGGTCGTCCTCTTTGAGGGATATTCCGATTTTGTTCCTAGCTCTAGATAAAGCCAGAAAACTCCATGATTCCCCTATATACTGTTTATAGAATGACTGTTCCATTTCTCATAAAAACTCCATTCCAATTGCAGTTCCACAAAGGAATTGTTTGCGGCCATTCCTAATCATTATTTCGGGTTAGGGATAATGTGTGCAAAAATGTTTCTGAAACAACTGATGAATCGTCGATTGTCTTGCCCCCTTTTTAAGTTATTAAAAAAAACACCGGACGTCTTTGCAACTAAACATCGTGGTCAACACCTTGAAAGGAAATGAAACCCGGTGAAAAAAGCAGATTGACGTCGCCAATATGTGGGCAGATTGCCATGTTGGTTTAGCTGGACAGAGCAGATTTCTGTGATTGCAAGAGATGCCATTGTCAGTACGTGCTTGGACGCTGGAAGAAGGCAAGACTAAAATCTTTTGTCAGGAAGCATTTAAAGGTGTTTACAAAATCGTGCTTGCCATAGGCTTAAAGATATGTCCGAGACAAGCGTGGAAATCCTTGACAACATAGCAAAACACACAATGGTGAAGATGAGAGTAATCATCGCAGTGATGAACCCCAAGCCTACTAAAGAACGAAAGGAAAATACCATCTTTATAACTTTGGCTGAGTAAACGCCAGTCCGTCTTTTTAAATTTTAGGAGGCCGTGCTGGAGGTCACGGAACATACAAATAATCAATTGTAGCGCGCGTACTATCTGGGTGACATACTAAGCAACTTCAGGTAGACCTCTGCCACAGAAAAGGAGAATATATTTCTTTCTGCTCATTAGAATAACTAACTGACGTCATCATCATCACCATCAGCGTCATCGTTATTTTGTCCATCGTCATGGACATTGTCAACATCGTCATCGTCGTCTCCATCGTTATAAACAATTATTGGATTAGGTTTTTGTGATATTCAGAATTATCAAGGTCGAGGTGAGGGGTTACCAGCAGAATCCTAAGGCTGAGGCTGATAACCTTTACCGGGACCTTGATTATTCAGTGGATATCGCAAAAACCGAACCTAGTAATTGTTTTATTATACATTAGACCGAAAAAAAGGTCATGACAGCAAGTGGAACCGATAATTTATTTCTAAATGTACAAAAATATGCAAATCAGCAAGTAGCACAAAGCGCACGAACTTGACATGATTACCCTTAGGAATCATGCACCGCGGTCATACATGACATGATTACCCGTGTCCTTGAGTGTCATTGACATGATTATAATTGCATAATCTGCCGCTAGATGACGTCCCAGGGGCTGATTTCGAAAATTCACTGTACGCTTTCGGCCAATCAGAAAAGAAAAAGCAAGTAAACGTATGACAATTATCATTATGGGTATCATTGAGAGTAACTTTGGTTTCTATCACACTGCTGGTGAAACCATGACTTGACGATATCTTTGTAAATAAGATGTACTAGCTGCGACAAGGCTGTTTATGTCTGATTGATAATTACAGAGTTATTAGGTCATAGGGGTCTTTTCTAAATTATCATACAACATCCACTGTTTTCACAGTAATCGGTAAAATGTTGTTCCCGACATTCCTTATCATTATTACTGGGATACCTGTGGTAGCCCAGTCATAAAATGCCTTTGTTTTTTTGTCGTCTTTTTTTTTTTTTTTTTTCCTCCGCCACAAAATGGAAAAATTGCGCAATAGTACCCAGTGGTCATTGGGCCCTCAACACCATGACAACTAACTGCGATCCAATGAGGGTGAAGGTGTTCACATGCTGATCACGTGTTATCTTGATGATGATTGACGTTGTCATGCACGGACAGGTCCGGGTCACATGACGAACACGAGATTTTTGCTTAGAAAACTCTTCTGTCGGTCGTTTTGTATTTCAACGTGTTCTGATTACGATCAGCTGAAGCATTATAGCGCAAACGCTCGAAATACTTACAGACGCATACACAAGTCGTATTGTTCGCGCCAATGCACACTAAAAGATGTTATTGAGCGGTAATTTTGGACTGGATTGAGTCGCGAATTGTGTATCCGTCGTATTTCTGGCGATTTCTGCCGTTTTAAGCTTGCTTTACCATCACTGTTATTCACGTCATCTACTTTTATTACGTTGGTAAAATCTGTACAGACATCACACAAACCAACTCGCGCGCAAAGTAAGAAGACTATATTGAAGGCTTGAAATAATATTGCGATCGATTTTCATCAAGAAATGGGCCAGGAATATTCCACAATAGTGCAAATAATCGTGAAGGCGGATCGCAGAAAAGCGATTGCGTGACGCTCGGTAAGCTGTAAGATGACATGTTATTATATACCAGACGTAAAAACTCTTCAGATTCTTAGTCTGCATTTTGTACCCACTCTGCAGTCTGCAGTCTATATTTTGTATCCGGTCTGCAGTCTGCTGTCTGCATTTTGTACTAACAGGTATCCGTGGCACCAATACAGTTTATTTTTGGTTACATTTATTCGCAAAACACACATAATCTACCACAAAATACCTGTGAGTGAGGTAATTCGACATTTTCGTTCTTTCCCACATTAATATTCTTCTCTCCTTTTGTAAGAATGTAGACATCACTCACAATGTTTCAAGTAATCCACCCACCCTACAAAAAAGTAACTCTTGCATGCATAGCATGCCTATGTTTTGAAATAGGTGTATGCCCTTGGCCAGACTTGAGCGCACTATTTCACTATACTAGTCCGACACCCGTAGTATTACTACACTTGATTCCAAGGATCCAGTACCATCCAGGTATCTCAGTTACCCTGCTCACAGGGTCTAGTTTTATAACATAACTGAGCTCGAGATACAACGCGTCCCCTGATTGGTCAAAAGACCTATCGTTTATTGCACCGGTAAACATAAGGAAAGTTGAAACATATTATGTTTATTTTATAATAATATACATAGAAAATTACTAAGTTATGATTGGTTGAGATAAATGCAGTTTTCAGGTAATTCAGTGCAGAAGAGAGTTAATTCAGTGCAGAAGAGGGTTAATTCAGTGCAAAGAAAGAAACAAATCAGACAGTCTGATTGGTCAATAATCAAAGAAACTCACAGATAGCCAATCAAATGCGAGCCTTGGATGTCGCAACAAAATTTGAAAATTTGAAAATTTGCGAGCGAAACAATGGCCGGCGTTTTAAGTAGGTTTTCTTTCGCCACCGCAGCTGAAAAACAGCTTAAACAATGAAAACACTGTAAAAGGCGCTGCTTTTTGGTTGTCGGTTTAGAAAAAGTGGTGTTTAGAGAAGGGAATTGCCGAGGAAATCGAAAATTACGAGCCGACCCGGCTTAACACTTTGCTCGAGCGATCCAACGCCGAAATTAAAAACAAACATGGTTAAACCTCCGAAACGACGATTCCATTTCATCAAAAGTGATTCGGACACAGACTGAACAATTCCTTGAACTGTTTAGCCGGACTTTGAACTTTTTTGCACCTTAAAGATGCGAAGATATCATTGCATATTATTGTTTTGATCGTACGCGGTTGTTTTGACCGAACGCACGGTTTGAATAAATTATTTTTTGCACTTGATGCGCGCGCTTTGCTCATGTTTAATTATGATAGACCATCTCGTATTTTTCCATGTATATTATTAACAAGTAATCACATGATTTTTCTCGTGCAATTTGGAATAAACAAGCACTTGTTAATCTTTTCAAAGACCACAAATTGCACTCGCCCTACGGGCTCGTGCAATTTTGTTAGTCTTTGAAAAAATTTACTCGTGCTTATTTATTCCAAATTGCACTCGAAATCATGTGATTACCCATACTAAATGCATAACACTGCACTTTCTATTGGATTACTAGCGTAATGGCCTTGTTCTTCCAACATTTCGCGTGGGTTATTTTCTGCCGGTAAACTGATAGGAAGAGAGATCTAATGCTTAAATTCTTTGAACTTTTCATGACACTTCCATGTTCAGCAGCCAGAGGTGAGCAAATGAACATGTTTTAAAAGTTTCCAAATTATATTCACTGTGTATGATCGACGTGAACATATCGGTCAAACGCTTAACAGGTTCTTCCTCTTCCTTTCAGGAAGAAGAAAATGGGAACTCGTGGAGTATTTTTTAATATTTTTAAAAATTTAAATGTATACGTTGCACTAGTAACAATGTTAATGGTGACAGACGATGTTGATGCCAAGAAAGCTATATGATCCACAGCTCAGAAGTCCAATCCATTTCAAATTTTACTTGCTAAGGCTTCTGGGACAGGGAAAGTCCCAACCGCGGTTGGCGTAGTTGTCTGTAGGAAGTGATTCCTTGTCGAGATTTCGAGAAAAAAGTTGGATGATTCCATAGCCAGGTTTGTCTAAACAGAGTAATTGTTATCTGTAGTCAATTTTGAAGTGCAGTTTGGGGGTTGGACGGCCGTTTGGTCGGTAATCAATAATCACTTCTGTTCTCATAAATTGATCTCCAACTTCGCCTTCTTGTTGAAACCTTTATCAATTTAGAATGTTGCTTCTATTCCCACAGGTGTCAGGCCGTGTCATTTCAGAAGAAGCTGTTATTTCACAGAATTGCAGTAAAGTTATGAATTTATGGTAAGTTAGATATAGTGATGTGGCATCAGATTGATTTGTTCATAGACTTCATAACTTTGCAGGAACTCAAATTACAGCATCTCCTTTTCTCAAGGGGTTTGCTTAAACCCACTGGGTGCTTCATTAAAATCCGTACGCCGACTTGTAATTGTTGTTCGATCGAATGTTATTCTCCTGTTGTACTGAGAAGGCTGTAAAACATGTCAATTTTCTCGATCGCAAGAACACTTTCACACACAGCTTCATCGCGTATCGATAACTTGAAATTTGTCTCCGAAAATTTTATATACTATTGTGGTTACTCATTTGAATAACAAATGAGTTGTTGAAATATATTTATTATCAGGAGAAAAAGAGTATTGATCAAACCTATGATATTGACCATCGATGAGTTAGCAAGTGCTCAACTTGCCCAAAATGCTTTTTGAATTGGCTTCAAATTACTTTCTTTAGGTTTAGTATCTTGACTTCTTATAAAAAGAGGGTGTTTTTAGTGGTATGTGAGAGCCAAAAAGGTACTGAATTGTTATAACTTCAGCTTTTTTTTTTTAAGATTTGATTTAGATTTTACTTTGTTCATTTTTTATTTTTCTAAAAAAATTCACCTTGTTTGTGCACACTTTAAATTTTTAATCCAGAAAACCAAAATTTAGTTTTTAGACCTAACCTTACATATGATATAAGTTTCATTAGATTGGATTACGAGTTGCGTTACAGGTCATGTTGACATGTGATCAACGCAATTAAAGGAAGCGGAGTCTGTTTCTGTAAACTCTGCTGTACATGCACTTGTGTGCACTTTTAATGTTTCAATATAAAACTACATCTTAGTTTTCATTTGCTATAAATTTTATGTGGTTCAATTAACATCAGTGAAAATTAAGTTTGGTGAATTAATCACTCAGCAAAAATCACTCTGGTTTTGCTTTACACAGACTGAGCACAATCTTCGTCATATTAACAAATTTTATTTCATTTAACAGTCGACATTCCATAATTGAGAGGCTACACATCATCTAAGTCCCTTTCCTCTTTGCAACATACTACCACATCTCAGTTTCATTTGATGTAAGTTTCATACAGTAGGCTACAAAAGTCAGATTGCCCCTGGACACAATTTGACTTTAAGTGGAGGCAAGTTTTGTGTTGGCGAGTTTGTAGTGGTGGTGAATTGACCTTAAACCCTTGGAGGAATCAAATGTGTAAATCTGCAGTGAATGCTACTCTGCCTTTGTGCTTTTTCAAAAAAGACTTAGGTTTTTTGAAATTTCCAGTAAAAATCAAGCTATTTCAGTGCCAGGCTTGTCTTAAACCAGGGATGTGTTATTTTTGTTGACCTGAAGTGATATTCCAGAATGTTTACTCATTCTCTAACTGTGGCTATGACTGCCCAATGATCACTTCTGCTCTCATGTTCATTGATTTTTATTTCAGTCTTTGTTCTCTTATTTCATGACCCTTAGTCTTTTCTAATGGTTATTTTTATTTGCATAGGTCCCAGGTTTCAAAATTTCAGGTCATGATGTAATTTTGCTAAATTTTAGACAGTGTCTGGTAAGTGAACAACAATAACTAGTATCTTGGCATTAACTTTGAAAAAGTCTTCTTCTATGGAAACCAGATCACTATGAGGCTGGCATACAGTGCAGTACAGTAAAAACATGCATAAAAGAACATGTGTTTTGGGGATTCAGGCTGATTTTGTTCTTATGTATTGAGTGTTTTCTACAAAAACAGCCTGAGAATGTTCTTAAAGTGTTCTTCAAATAGTGTCCAAAAATTCACACCACATAGACTACCAACAGATGAAATCAATGTGCAAGCACACCATTTCAATTAATTAATGGGATGGAAGTAACCTTAACTGCATTAATCAAAACAATAATATTACATGGGGGGAGGGGTAGCAGTTCTGGTGATAAACAACTCGAAACCCAGCAAAAGTCAAGCAAATTTAAAATGCACCAGCTCCCTTTCTCTCTTTCCATGTAACTATTGACTGGTCCCCAATCCTACAAGTAAATTGAGAGAACAAAATGATGGCATCTACTTTCTTAAATTTCCAGTCCAATTATCAGATCCACTTAAATCTGATAATTTTTCAAACCTTGGGGTGAGATCTTCACATCAACAGAGCCATTTGCTGTTAGCAAACAGCTAGTTTTCTCAAACTATCTCTTGAAAAAGGTCTCATTACTTAACATACTCCATGCCTCCCCAGTCCACTGGGTCACTAAGATCCTGCTACCTTCACTGAAAGTCTATCCTGCCAGTTATGAGGGATTGTTCTCCTCTTCTAGCATGTTTCCATTGCTGCACCATTTTCAACTTTCATCATCTGACCATGTCCTGCATCAATGGGCTGGATTTTGTCAGTGCAGTTTTCAGGCAGCATGTAAACTGTAGTGTTGATCTGATTTCTGCATGTTTCATGAAATGTTTGATTTTGTTGGAAGCAAAATAGAACTTTGTCTTCTTTGTCATTTCCATTTCCTGGAATAAGTGTACATGTACCCTGAACCCACTGCATGTTGAAGTCTTTATCCATCCAAGCAGTTTACTGGAAATACATATCAACCCTCTTGTCATATTTTTCTTTCTCCTCAGTGGCCACAAATCCTTTTCCTCTGAAGATAAGAGGTGGCTTCACTTTTTGTTCCCCATCAGCCCTAAGACAAAGTTGTACAGTAGCCTGTTGTTTATCTAAACCAGATGATGGTTGTGACACACACTGGCTTAGCACCCATTATATCATAGATTTTATCTTGCTCGTTTACAAATGGGAGAGGAACCTAGTCAATATTGTATCTATTTTTGGGCATTCATCTTCCATACTTTGGGTCAACTGTGGAGGACTTGTTTTATCTTAGGGAGCGCTGATTGCAATGAATAAGTTGGGAAGCATTTTAGTGAGTATTTACTTCGTTACTCGCTCAATGAAACACGTGTTTTGATGCCTTGAGTAAGTGACATTTTCCTTCCCAGCTGTTTCATCAACAACTCAAATCAAGCAAATCTACTGCTACTGCTCGCTATTCAATAAATTCGCGAAGCGACGCGACACGACATGCGTGAGTGTAACATGATAGCCTTTTTTCATTATAAAAATTTTCCGTTGTCTACTCGCCGCTCTTTCAAACCTAAAAGTTCTTTGTTTCTCTCAACAATGTAATACAAAGGAAACTTGTAGCACGGAATAACAAAGGCATATGAGTCGCGCATTTTTTTCGACCGTGCGCGCAAAAAAATCGTATATACGCGTCTGACTGCCCTGCGTCTGAGCGTATGAAATTCGTCTGCGCAGTTAACGTATACGCGAGCGGTACTGTATGTGCATGGTACTCTTTTGAGCAAATTTCAGCATGAGTGTTCTTAATCCACTCGTTCTTTTATGGGGGTTTTTACTGTGTCACTGACCCACACCCACCAATACAAGCTGCTGGTTTTTATTGTTTTGCTTTTGTTTTTGTGTGTTTTTTTTCAAATCAAGAACATGATCAGGTAGCCTAATTTAGAACTTATGGAGGCTAACTTGAAAAAACTAAGGTCCTTATATTCAGGTTTTCACTGTTGCAAGCCTTAAATTCTTAGGTGCCATTTGGCTCCAAGCTTTTGAAGGGGATTTGATAATGTATTTGTTTACTTCCATTCCTTACTTTGCTGAGTCCTCATGAAAAACTGCAATTAGATCTAATTTGATCATGTATAACTATAATTAAAAGATGAGTCATAATTAAAACAAGTTCCTTGGATCTCCTCTCCTTGTGTGGATCAAGAGATCTACAGCTGTAGGCTGCCCAAGTCACATTGTCTTTTTTGGCAAATCACTAAAGGCCTGGTACTGATGAGCACCTTCTAATCTATGCATATCTTTAAAAAACAAGCCAAGGAATTCGCTCATAGGAGTACGAATGAGACATCATGCATGACTGCAGATGTAGAAATTTCTTTTGCTGTTGGATCTGATTGACATGGTTTAAACAGCTTGCCAGTAGGCAACTTGGTCTACTTTGTAATCCCTCCACAAAACAGAATAGTTGTCAGAAGCATGAATAATAGTTCTATATTATAGTTCTATTCAGTGTTTTAAAGGAACATGATGTCACTTACAGTGTAACAGTACCAAAGTACCCGCAACAATTAATAGGACTCAAATAAAGACAGTGGGTGGTCTTAAATTCAGCGTGCTAGGGTTGAGAGGTCTGGGTACGAAACCTGTCAAGATCATTGTGTTGTGTTCTTAGGTAAAATACTTTACCATCACCAGGCCTCTCTCCACCCAGGAGTATAAATGGGTGCAGGTAAATTGTCAGAGAAGTCTAATGAAATGCAGGGGGGGGATCTTGCATGATCTGGCATTCCATCCATCATTCCAGGGGGGAGTGGTAATACTCCTAGTAGCCTCGTGTGACAGAAACTTGGATAAGCTCTCACTGGACTGGCTATATAATTAGCTTGAGTGTAGACTTTACCTTTTTACCTATCAAATGCAAAGTCACTCTTAAAGGTAGTGATCCCTGCTTTTCTGGGCATAGTGCATTCCAAGCAGGGGCAGAATGTACTGCATGGCTCAGCCTAGTTTTAAAACTTGCATCCTAATTCAATTAACAGAACTCCCTCCTAACTGCCTTAAACATTAATGTGAAACAATTTTGTTATTAAAATAAAATGCATCTGAATTCCAGAGTCATAAATACTGGTGCCTAAAGGAGCTTTCTGCCAAACAAAATTAGGTTAATCTTATGTGGTCTTAATTGCAAGTAATTTCACTTGCATCTTGCAATCTACCGCGTACCATTTTAGGACATGATGGATAGCCAATAGCAGTATCATCATTTCATATTCATCAAACTCAAGTGTACTTTATAGGCTAACTATCTTCTTCATATGTATCTATATAAATTCTAAAAGGGTAATTGAGATGATTTTGTTTTTTTAACTCTTCAGAAATGCCAAACAGTCATATATAACTTTTTCGTAATTGGGTGCCAGGTGAATTCCTCAAAAGGTAATGTTAAATGTACATGTAAGTTGACGTAAGACTTTTCTCAGTGATGATGATAGTGATAAAGATGCTTAGGACAACAGGAACATGAATTAGTCCTTGTCTGATCATGAAAAAAGACTTATTATAGCTTTGATGTAGATTATATTTATACAAATGCTAATTTAGGAAAAAGGATTGTAAATTCTAGGTGTCGTCTTTTAGTTGGTTTTGATTATTCCATTGGAATAATTGGGTCTACGTTAATGTTTGGAAAATCTTGGCTGGTGGAGAAAGAACTTAAACCTGCCATAATGCTATTATTCCTCCACACCCTAACATCAGTGTGTGTATTCTCCATACTGTTCTCTAGACATTTTCTATGGTGCTGATAAGGAGAATAGTAGATTTGGAATGAAAAACGACGTCAAAATGTCGGGGATGGTGGTAATGAATGAAAAGTATCATCGTTTTTATGTTAATGTAACTTAAATATTATCAGTATTATCATAATTGTTGGGTTTGTTATCATTATGTCATGCACATTATTTTATCAACTTTTTGATATTGACCAATAAAATCCTTAGCAGTTCAATCATTCTTTTCATTAGTCTTTTTTCATGGTCCATAAAGAACATAGAATTATCTCTTTTGTCCCACGGGTAGCTTTTGAGGATTAGTCCGTAGTACTCTTGATCAACATGGCAGCTGCCGCACCGTCCCCCTTAGCCAGCTCTCTAGAGAAGACAAATGGATTCAAGTTGAGCAGACTTCTCATCGATGGTGGAACAACAGTGTTGAGGACCATTTTTGATGGCTATCACCCTCCGGCTTTTCTTTCTGCTGGTCTCAATGCCAACTACTTAACCCTTCGACACCTCTTGAGGAGAAGGGTCCTGCATGCAGCCCAGTGGGACAAACTGTTCCCACCTAGTGGAGCAACACCAGATTCAAAGAAATTTGACATCACTCTCCTATTTCTTCTTCTCACCAACATTTGCGGTCTATCTCCTCCTGCCACAGGGTGGTATAGAAAGCCAACTCCAAGCGACCAATCTTTGGAAGCAAATCTTGCTCGCGTGAAGTTCTTCCGCAATATGTTTTACGGTGACATGTGTAGCACTGGCATTGACACACCCACTTTCTCCTCACTATGGAAAGAAATTAGCGCTGCTCTTGTTGCTCTTGGTTTGGATCAAACAGACATCGATAGATTAAAAGAAGAAAAGTGTGGCGCAAAAGATTATCTTGACGTAGAAGAATCTTCTTTGGCGGACCTGTGTCAAGCTCAGAGCACAACACAGCATAACATTAAAGAGTTACGTGCTACCCAGCTAGAAGATCACAAAACGTATCAAGATAACAAGTCAGTGCTAGGAGATATACATCGATCTCAGAACACAGCACCGCGTAGTATTGAAGAGGTACGCGATATCCAACAAGAAGATCACAAAACGCAAAACGTAAAATTACAGTCAAATTCTCAATAAAAATATTTCACCCTAGTTTAACAGTGCATTGCTTGTTGTCTGACCGCTTACTGTGTTGAAAAGAAGCCATTTTAGCAAGTTCTCCATTTCTAGGTTTCTTACTCCTAGGAGTAGCAAACCTAGAAATGGAGAACTCGCTAAAATGGCCTCGTTGCAACAAATTAAGCGGTCAGACAACAGTGAAAGTAGGGTAAGATATATTTATTGAGAATTTGACTTATTTTTTATTTCTTAGAGTGGTAAGAGTAATTTTCTTTATTTCCTCATTTCTATTCACGTCATACGCACCCGTAATATTGCAAATTTTCCCTCCTCCATTTAGGGTCCTGTTCCTGTCACCTCTGACTTTGAAGAAGGAAGTGGTAAGTTGCTCTTTTGTTGTTGGTTTCGTCGTCGTTCGAATAAATACAATTTACTACACCAGTCACGATTGTTCGAAAATATGCAAATTCAAAAATGCAGCCTCTGTGGGTTTTGAAAATGTAGCATTTAGTGACAAAGCAACGTGTTCTCAACGCAAAGTCATAATGACCTGCCTTACTTCATGTGTTAATAAATCGGGGCATGCGTGATGGATTATTGTCTCTGTTAAGTATCAGTAAACTTGATGCAGACCTTCAGGGCGCGAGTCTCCTTCTTTGTAAGGAATTTGATACTGGACACGAGTAAAGCGCAAAACAGCTTGGGAAAGACACAAATAAGTGTAATTCTCCACAAAATTATTCCGTTAATTATATCGTTAAAATAATGGAGTAACTCTAACAGTGGGAAATCCTTTGCAATCTGCTATTGCTTTTCAAATGAAATCTTGGATCGAATATGTTTCCTTATAACAGCCCCCTTTGTCAAATTTGTCAACGCTCATTGTTTTTTAGAAGAGAAATCGACAAAACTTACTACTCTAAGATGTGAATGCTGGGTCTTACCCGAACGATCGCAATCCGGAATCCCTACGCTATCGTTACTGAGCCATATGCGCTATAAAACTTGCACTAGTTCTCAACCCAGCCATCTCATTTACCCCATTATTATGCAGGTATTTCCGCCCAAAGTGTGAGACATTCAATTGTAAAGGATCCAAATTCAGAATCATCGTCATGCAGCCCTGTTGCGGCTTTTGGGGAGAGTAAACGCTGTAGGTAGTACCGAGATTAAAAATGTTGCGATGGATTTTCCTTCTTATTGCATTTTTTCAAGTTTGGATATTGCTGTTACACGTTTATCTGTGGTAAAATTTGTTTATACAGAAGGACTGGCATATTTATCAGACATCCTTTTCACCTTGTTGTGATGTGAAGAGAATGTAAAATAACGAATTAAAACTGGATCACTAATCCAACACCCTGTATCTTAAACAACTATCACTTATTCCAGCATGAACGGCTGGAGACTATAGCTAGGAGAAGTTGTTAATGACCTCAATTTTCAAGATGATTGTCGGACCATACGCGAATGAAGAGGTCAGAAACAGATAATGAGTCTGGAAGATTTTCCAAGCGTTTTTTTTTTTTTTTTATGGGTTGGGAAAGTGGTTCCCTGCTGCTGCAAATGTCTCGTCGCCCAAGCCTGACAGTCTTTAAGGCCAACGATTCGGTGTGGAACGATACCAAAAAGACAATTCGCCTTTGGCCACAACTGTTCGCTGTTTTGTTTGCCAAAGCCCTGAAGCACCCTTTTTCTAATTTTTCCTTCTCCTTCATTATAATCCTCAGATTTGGTTAAGGCTGGTGTACCATTAGACGACGCGTTAGAAGATCTGTCTCTGGAACTTGGAGAAATATGGGAGAGATTAGGAAGACGCCTGGGATTCAAACAAGCTACAATAGATGAGTTTGATTCAGCCAAAAAGGTGCTGGCAGATAAAGCTTTTAAAATGTTAATGGCTTGGAAACGAAGGGAAGGCTCAAATGCCACATATAAAGTTTTGTACCTTGCCTTGTGTGACAAAAAGGTGCAATGCAAACTCGTTGCAGAACAGTTTTGTTGCGATGAGATAGTAGGAAATGCATCTGCTTAGTCTTACATTATGAAGACTGAGTCTTTTCTGCATTACATAGTACGTCTTTGTGAGTAATCCATGGCCAAAGAGCGTCTGTATCGAATATTCGCGCTTAGTAAGTACGTCATTCATTTTCCTTGCGCTTGAAGATAGAGAAAATTGTCTTTAATCCTATTTTTGCACCTAAGAACCGCTGGTTAAAGAACATTGAAGTCGGAATTCAATGAGATGTCCAGAACGACAGTGCTGAATAACGTTTGTCTAGGCTTTGGCGCGGAATACGGATCGTGAGTCGTGTGCACGTTCGATTTTCTCTGCTATATCTTCAGGGCGGTGTCTCCTTGCTGCTTTTCTTTTACAGAACAACTTCCAATAACTTTGTACACCCTCTAGATATTTTCAGAACTTAATTTTCTTAAAAACACTGGAAATAGGAAAATTCCTTCAACGACAACAAAATCCCTTTGTTTAATATGCCAGCCCTATCTTTGTCCGCAAATTTCGCTGAATTTTATCCTCGAGCGCTCGAGCCCACGTTATCGACCGCATAGCTGTGACGTAACATTTCGTTATTCAGCGCTGTTGTCCAGAACATTTAAAGCACATTACTACCCTCAAGCGTTTTATTTAATACTTCACAGCTTGAAATTAGAATGTATTTTATCCTTACTGTTCTCTGTGCATTTCCTAAGGAACAAACATGGAGAATTGGTTTAACAGTTAAGAGCTTCTTTTAAAAATTGGCGATTAGTTACTATATTCTTGTGTTCTTAATTTTTGATTCAGTTTGACACTGTAAGGAAAAATTAGATGCAATTTAAGACAAACTTTTTTTTAACCTCTTTAATTATTCTCGTTTTTTTTTTAATCCACGTCGAATTCCCGATCAAAAAAATAGTTCTTAAATTTTAATTTAGCACGTTCGACTCCCTTTTTTCTTAAAGGTGACTTTAGGTGTAAACATGTAGAACTTTTCATCCTCCGCATTGAATTTATCCGAACAGCACTTAGCTCTTTTAGAGGCGATACCTTGGGTACACCCATTTTTCTCCGAATTTCCTGTTTATTCTGTTGTTGCGTAACAGTCTTCGAGGGCTATTTTCTCTTGAGATATCTTTTTAAGTATGATTCTAATTTTGTCAGTAAGTTCATTATAATTTTTATATTGTCAATTTTGTTTTTGTTTTCCCGACTTTGGCCGTAAGAGTAAGAGATTTAAGGTAAAAAAAGATTCTGTAAACCGTAAACATCTCGAAGGTACATACTTAGCATACAGGAACTGTTTCTCGTAACTTAACGTGATTTGCTGGCTAAGAATTGATGATGCATGAAGAGTGACAGCTTAGTGAGTGACACCTTTATAAGCTGGTGACCAGCATTCGCACTCAGATTTATGCTAGTTCCCGGTATAGTAAGCTGTGAAATAAGAAAGGGAATAAAGAAAAGTTTTTACAGTACAATGAATGTTAGAAATTTCCTCCAACAAAGAGAAATAGATCTAGTCTGGTCTCTGAAGGTCAAAAATATCGAGAGATCAATCGTGAATGAAGGCGAGCCTGTTCTCTATCATTTAAAGGATGCTCCAAGGCGTGGATTTGTTCGAAAAGAGCCTCTGATTGTTCCTCCTGGAACTGAGTTACCTCCTGAAAGAAAAAAAAAATACATTAAAAAATGGGTTTCTCAATAGACCTAAGCAGTCCAGGTGACTCAATTCAAGAAACTGATTGAGATATGAACAATGAAAAGATTATCAATCTTGCCAATCCAACTGACAACGAAGACGCAGCAAACAAGATGTATGTTGATGAAAAAACAAGAAACAATCGATTTTTTCTCTTATTTGTCAAAAAATGCAGGTAGAAGTCTTTTCATTGAGACATTCATAAAAAATGAAATGGTATCACACAGACCACAACTCAAACAGTGAAATACATCATCAAAATAAATTTGTGTCACTGCTTCCGATCAATTGAGATCGAACAACCATGCAACACAACACAAAACAATTTCACACAGACCGAGAATATCTTCTTCAAAAAACAATGGAAGACAGCTTTTTCTCTTTGACTGAAGACAGAGTCTTCAATCTCCCTTTCAAATTTTCCTCTCTCTTCCGCATCGTGTCTCTGTTTTTTCTGTCTTGAATCAAAACAGATGGTCCTTGAAACGAGCAAATAACAAATTGAGATATTCTCTTATTGGAAATGGAATCTGGTGGATTTCTCTGCTAAGAAAAACAGATTATTTAACGATTGGTGGAGCAAAAGAAACAAGGCAAAAAAGAGAAGATTTTCGGATTTATCATATTGATGTTGATGGAGGAGGAAGTTATGATTCAGAAACAATCCCGAAAGCTTCTGAGAGATGGAAAATTATCAGCTGTCATTGGGTGAAAGAAATTGACAACGATTCAAGTGTCAATGCTTCTTCTTTCTGGTGTAATGGTGAAACACTTGTCAACTTTTCTGTAACTCCTGCAACAGAGGCAGAATTCGTGTAGGGAATTACACAAAATTTGTTGAGAATCGTTTAATGAAGGACTGATTGTGAACTCAGACTGTCATACTCATCTCATATATAGACACTGTTTTGACATAAGAACAAATCAAGGCACACCACGACTTCTTTGCGAGAAGATACAATGTTGACATTTGAAAAATCTTTACAAACAGTCAACAAGATTGAGTGGCTAATTCAGGCGTAATGATGCGTGATGAAGCAAAGGCACGACTATGGAATTTCACACAGTGTAACTTGTGAAATTTCAATATATCTTAAAACCAGTGTAAATGACTTTGAACCTCCCAGATTAAAAGTTGCGTGAAATGTATTTGAATTTCACAAGGGTCTCTCTGTGAAATTCAAATGAGCCAGGACCCGCTTTTTATAACTAAATAAATTATGTTTGCTTCAATGTAGACCTCTCCACCTGCTCACTTAAGGGCGTTTCTTCGTTTTGATTGGCTAGCATTCACTGGGTAGTTGATGGTGCAAAGTGCTCAATTTTCATCGACAGCTTAACTTTCCCATTTGACCTGTCAGATTACAAGTTTTTGTACAGACATGTAAAGTCGGACAGTTTGAAATTGAAACAGCCAATTAAGCCACAAATTAGGCCTGTTAATAACCACTTAACATATTCGTGCAATTTGTAGTTGACACAGGTAAAATGATAATCTTGAAGCTTTATGAGTAAACTCGAAGCAACGCATATCTGTGCTCATCATTTATTTAAAATCTTGACACGCAGGAAACATGAGAAGGAAAAGTACAAAAAAGAGAGCGATAACTTATGAATAAACTCAAAATAAAGAAATATATTTAACTTAACGGTACATAGCTTTACAAGCATTAAATAAGCGAGGAGGCTGCTGTCAAAAACCGAAAAAAATAATAGTCATCCGTTAAGCTACCTCCCACCCCCATTGAGACCCTCCTGTAGTGTCTTCCTTGTTAAAAATCTCAATAACGTCGAAGGTAGCAGTACATAAATACAAAGAGAAGTTATCTCGTAGTATTTCACTGCATCCTCACTGTGCATATTTTTCCTTGTCAGTAACTGAGTCACGTCAAACAATGGGAGGCTTTCAGCGTGCTTGTAAGGTAAATCGTAAATTTCAAGTTCACTAATGTAAAGTGATGTTAAATACTTCTAGACTGTGTTGGAGGGCCGAACTGGAAAATATCTGGCTCTAGGTTACGTTAAAGCGAGGTCCATACGTTATTGTGACAGAAAGCTAAATATTTTCCCCACTAGCCCAACCAAACTCACCCAGTAAGCATATCATACATGGCTACTATGTCTAAAAATTATTAATATTAGGTTTGAATCTACAGAGCACAGGAACATAATAATAATAATAATAATAATTTATTTCCTATAGCGTATTTTCCTAACGCCCAAATGCGCTTTACACTGTCAAATTATCATAACCTATAATTAAATAAAAATTTAAATTCTAAAAATATGCTCGTCGAAAAGATAGGTCTTAAGCTCAGCTTTAAAAATAGAGACAGATGCGCAGCTTTTAATCTCAAATGGAACCGAGTTCCAGAGGTAAGGCGCGCACACTGAGAAAGCCCTCAGGCCAGTCAATTTGAGCTTGTGTGTTGGTTGCTCCAATAGAAGTTGGTCAGCAGACCTGAGAGCTCGCCTAGGAACATAAGGACTGATGAGCTCAGTCAAGAACGTTGGAGCCGCACCTCGGAGTGCCTTGAAGGTGTACAGTAAAATCTTAAAAAATAACACGCTGACGGACGGGGAGCCAGTGTAGCTCAATAAGTAGTGGTGTATCAAGATGAAGCTTTTGCTTGCAAGTGATCACTTTTGCCGCTGCGTTCATAACATATTGTAGTCTCTGAATAAGATAATCAGGTAGGCCATAAAGAAGCGAATTACAATGATCTAAGCGAGACATTACCAATACATGCACTAGTATTTTGGTTGAGTCAATACTAGGGCATGGACGTATGCGACTAATGTTTCTGATGTGATAAAAAGCAGTCTTGCATAGATCATTGACGTGTTCCTCAACACTCATAGTATCGTCGAAGATGGCACCAATGTTCCGTGCGCTGATGTGGGCTCGACAGTAGCATCACCCGCAGTAATCGAATCTAATGGTGGCTTAGGGCGATGTTTAGCATGCAGAACCAGGAGCTCAGTCTTGTCGTTGTTTAACCGAAGATTATTTAAAAGCATCCATTGGTTCAGCTTACGCAAACAAACTTCAACCCTAGTGCGCGCAGACACAACATCCTCCATTTTAGCGGTCTTCATGCTAAAGTACAGTTGAGTGTCGTCCGCGCACATATGAAACCCGACACCATGGCGACGCAGAATAGCTTCGAGAGGAGAGGTATAGACCAAATATAGGATTGGGCCCAACACAGACCCCTGGGGAGGACCGCAGGTCAGTTGACGATCAGAAGAACTAGTATCTCTGATTTGGACGAACTGTGAACGACTGGACAGGTAAGACTCAAACCAAGTGTGGGCAGAGCCCTGAACACCAATGCATTGGGAGAGATGCGATAGTAGGATGCCATGATCCACTGTGTCGAACGCTGCCGACAGGTCCAACAGTACCAACATCACACACTTTCCATCATCCAGTGCACGTAGCACATCCTTATGCAATCGCAACAGTGCTGATTCAGTGCTATGGCCCACTTTATAAGCGGATTGGAAAATCTCTTCAAGTTTATTTTCTCGCAGATGGGAAATGAATTGACTCGCGACTGCCTTCTCGCAGCACTTGGAGAGAAAGATCAGGTTGGAAATCGGTCTGTGATTCTTATATAGTTGGTAGTCAAGTGATGGTTTCTTGAGAGAGGGCCTGACAATGGCTCGGTTCATGTCTGAAATCAGCGTGGAGTTCTGCAAAGAAAAGTTCACAACCTTCGTAATAAACGGAAGAAGCAGATCATAGCAGTTTCTGAGGACTGACGCGGGTATTGGATCTAGCATGCAGGACTTCAAAGTCGGTCTACGAAACAGGTCAGCCAGTTCATCACATGATACTGACTTGAATTAATTAAACCCAGGGCCACTGTACAGCAGTTCAACTTGGGCGTGGTTTGTAGTACCCCTTTTTTCCTGCAACTCTTCGCGTATTGTGGTGATCTTTCAATAAAATAATCAGCAAACGCATTTGCTAGGGACTCATCATCCATAGAATCAGGTAGTTTAGGTTCACTTTTACGATGAAGAAGCTTGTCAAAAATAGAGAATAAGCGTTTGGGATCATATTGGTTCTCGTCAATAATCCTCGAATAATAGGCCGTCTTTGCCTGAAAAATAAATTCATTTACCACCTGACACTGGTCAACGAAACGCTCGCAGTAAGTAAGTCCAGTCCTTCGCCAACGTCGTTCCAGTGCCCTTCTTTTTTGTTTCTCCTCACGGATGTCTTCAGTGTACCAAGGTGCTGAAGGGCGAATCGTAATAGTGCGCGTTTTCAGGGGTGCGTGCTTATCGAGCAGGCCAATCAGCGTAGTATTGTAAATCGTCAAGTGTAGAAAAGCCGTACAAGCGGAGCTCCACTTTGTTTTAATTCAATTTTCTTTCCCCTTCAGAGAATTCCTCCAAGTTATCCGAAGATTATGGGGACCGTTCTGGCGAGGGGAGGGGTATACGTAGTCGAAGGATTTTAGTTGTGTCACGATAGAATTTACCTGATCCCCCCATAATGCTCAGTAACCCCCGGCGATAAAAAATGACTGATCCCTTATATACAACATGTCAGGGGGGGGGGGGGTGGAGGTATTCAAGTAATTTGCTCTTTATAGTAGTAGTATGGGGGCTGTCATGCATCATTGGGTTCGGAAGACAATGAGTGCGAAAGAGACCGTGATATCGAGTGATATGATGAAGGAAAAAATGAAACAACATGGGTAAACTGAGTAATGGCTGATCAAGTAAATGAATGCACCAGAAATTGTGCAAACATTCAACGAGGGGTGAAAAGTAATATACTGGTCCAAACCTTACTCTAATTTTTTTATTTCGCAGCCCATGAAATTAAGATGCATTTATTTTCTCCGGAAAAAACAACAATAACAAAAACAACAAAATTCAGTCGTGGAGAGAAACAGATATGGCGCTGATGGTTTTTATTGACTCATAATGATTCAAATTTGACGGTTTATACTTCATTTTTGAAGGTTGAAGGTAGCTTTTCATGTGCAAGTCATTTGCTCTCTTGAAACTGCACCAGATTTGCCATATTACTACATTTTGTTTCAAAGAAAGCAATTTCACATATGTTTTCTATTTGGTATAAATAACTTCTTACTAATTCATTTAGATGGTTGCTGATATATTCAAAACCAGTTAAGGGGGAAGCAAAGGCCTTGGCGAGATTCTTCCACATAAGTTTAGGAAATTGCATCTCGTCTGTAACGGATACGAGTGATACTTTTTCAGTTACTTTCATTGCACGAGCCGTAAGCGGTTGATATTTGAAACCAATTGAAATATGGGCAATCCTACCCCTCCCCTCTCCTTCCTATTCACCGACGCTCCCCACCCTCCTTATTACAAATGATTTAAAGTCTTTCTCTCCCCAACCTTCTGTGGCCGTAAAAAAAAAAAAGAGATGGCAAAGACACCTGTCGGACAGACGAAATCCTGCTGTGAGAAGAGTAAATTTCTAATTGACAACTAACAAAACTTTAAAAAATTAACCATTCATAGGATTTTTTTCTCTTAAGTTTCCTATACTTTGGGTTTTGCAGAATTTTGCAAACGTGTTTAAGACAGCTATATGGGGTACGGTGACCCACAATTGTCAGGGCAAAAGAAATAATATCACGGCAAAAAAAATAATATCACGGCAAAAGAAATAATATCACGGCAAAAGAAATAATATCACGGCAAAAGAAATAATATCACGGCAAAAGAAATAATATCACGGCAAAAGAAATAATATCACGGCAAAAGAAATAATATCACGGCAAAAGAAATAACGCCGCGACAAAAGAAAAAGACTCACGTCAAAAAGAAAAAGACTTGAGGCAAAAGATTCATAAATTTTTTTTACCTTTGCAAGCGTGGGTCTTAGCGAATACAGTGTTAAGCTAAAACTCTGCTGAACAAGAAACTTAAGATCAGCGAGGGTGAAGGAAACAGCCATACAAAATTTAGCGAAATTTCCTTGATTTAAACTCAACAATGTATTCTTCACATATAAAGCATATGATAATGTTCATGTCTGGTTCAATCACGTCGCTTGACTGTTAGTAAACCGCAAATGGTGTTACTGAAATTTTGCTTTTCAACATTCTCCTCGGGCAGGCGTCTTCTCGCCCTTTCCCCATCCCCTACCCCCACCGTCCACCCCAACTCCAAATCAAACATGGCTGGTCGGATAAACGATCGCGAGCTTATAACGTTAGTTTGCCCTAATAAGACACCTGCACTGCAGACTAAACAGTAGCATATCTACTACCCGGTGACAGATGTTTAGAATAACTCCAGCCATCAAGAGACAATGAACACTTTAGCTACAGGAACTGATTAACTTTTTCCTGATTTTCACCTGGCAACAACCAACTATATGATCTAATGTACCAGCATAAAACCCATTATAAATCAAGCCTCCTTTTCCATATGATAAGAGTAGCTCTTGCACTTCTGTTATATTGAGTGAATACTACAAAAGTAGTTGCTTATCACTATTTGGGGTGCAAGAAAACCTGATGTGCCTCGCCTTCACTCCGCGACATGATGATAAAAACAGGGATTCTTATCAATAACAAATTTATCATGTATTTAACTCTCTGAAGTTTACCCTCTTGTTTGATGATGTATTTTTGTTGCAGGCAAAGAAAACCAAAGTGCATATGATCGTGAAAAAGTCAAGTTTTACCTTAGTTTGGTGGCTTCTTATTAAACTTGTGAATTCTAATCACGATACTTGGTTGTCATCTGAAATCCACCAGTTTTAAATAAATATTTCTGTCTCGGTGTCTTCATCCTTTGTCACTGAGATGTCAAAGTGGCCGATCCACTGTGAGACGCTGATAATGATTTGTTGTTTCTTGTTGTGTCTCTCTTTGCTAAGCTATTGGAAAAAGCATGTTGTTAATTAAAAATACCCATGGTTCATTCACCTCAGTTGGTTCTTGTAACAGAAAGGAGCACAAAACCCAACTTACACCACAACACATCACAGGAAGCCCAAACTTGTACACTGAGACTGTCTGTAAACATATAAATACTGACTGTAAGCTGCTGCTCATAAGCCCCCTCCCCCCCCCCCCCCCGTCATTTATAAGCTCCCTTAGTTAAAGACCCATCTAGCCTTAAACGAAAAAAACCATCCAATTATGAGCCCCCCCGATATAAGCATATAAGCCCACCTTTAGCTTTTCTTTTTTTCTAATACCAAAGTAGGAAAAACCTCAGCGCTATGACTTGGACATGAAAATTTTTAATGATAGAAGAGTAAAACTGAACTTCAAGAGAAAAGTCTGAACTTCAGTTTTTTTATGTACCAGTTTTCGGTTCGTTTTGCAAGTTTTAATTCTGTTCATGTATTGAAATTAATTTGATTCATTATGTTTTGAAATTTAGTTAAAAATCAGTAAATGCAAAACATATTTCGTTTAGCACTGCTATAGCTTTTTCTATTCCGTTTTATACCCCCAAAGGATGTGGGCCTCTCTGTTTATAAGCCTTTCTGAAATCTCTTACGAAGTTGTATAACTCCTGAGCTCATAATCGGCGGTTTACGATATGTTTGTGCCGTGTAACTTAAAGGTTTTACACCAGAAGGAGTGGTCGCACTCTCAACTCAAACGTTTTACTCCGTTTTGATTAAAAACTAAGTTAACACCCCTTATATATTCGAATTTTCAAGGCTGCTTTGCAGCCGATTAGCTCGCTCTTGAGAGATACGGCCGTAAATCAGCCTAAAAAAACTCACAAAATTCAAACGAACAAACAACGTAGAAGCAAGTAAAGCTTGTTCTTTGTTCAAAAGTATTTCAAATTTCTGAGTTAGGAATGCAACAGTTTATTCTCAGACAAATCCTCATATCTCGCCCACTGGCCCACAGGTGGCCCAAGCTCACATCAGAAAAAGCAAACGATTAATTCATGAAAGCGTCACGCGTTGTGTGACTCGGTATAAGTTACGAGAGGAACCGTTGAGAATTTGAACACGTTATAGAGAATTGTATGGGGAACGAAATATGGTCGATTTACAACGATAAATATTTTCGTCTCATAAAAGGAATGACAGTGATGGCAAAACAAGCTTAAAACGACAGAAATCGCCAGAAACCACAGCGCGCACACCAGATGTGAGTAAGTTTTATTGATTTTACGTATAAATGTTCATATTTCGAAATATTTATCGTTGAAAATTGACCATATTTCGTTCCCCAAACTATTTCCTTATAACGTGTTCAAATTCTCCTACTCTCGTAACTTACCGCCGAGTCACACAACGCGTGACGCTTTCATGAATTAATCGTTTGCTTTTTCTCGACACGTGAGCTTGGGCTACCTGTGGCTGGCCAAAATAATCTACTGAGGCTTACTGTGCGAGCTTGGGCTGCCCGAGGGCAAGTCACGCATTTGGTCACGCGGGATTACCCAAAATGCTCCATTTATTTTTAGGGTGGGAAGGGGGCGGGGCTGATGTTAGCCTTAGTTTTTGTCACGCTCATAGGGATTAACTAGTCCGGTCCTTAGCTTGTCTCTAATCTACTAACTTAGAGTCTCAAACAGGCTTCTTTTTAGGGAAAATTTGTCCGTTTAACTACTAGTTGTTGGTGAATTTTCTTAGGACATTCGAGTGACAGATTGGTTGATCTCTGTGTTCCAGATAAGACTAAGTGCAGCGGTTTATAAGATATTTTGATGACAGTCATTGTTTGCAGTAACCTCAATTGCAGAGATGCCCCGAACAACCTGCTTCAGTATTACTATCGTCGTGTATAAAGTCGTATGTGATTCTGATAAATACCAAAAGCGAAGCAAGATCAAGGTTAATAGAATCTGAATATAACGTAAGGGTCCAGGATGTTCGATAAACATTCGAGCGCGAGGTCGTTAACTTTCGTTTTCTCGGAAATGTCGATGAGAAACTGCAGAACGCCTAAACTATTGTCAAAACCTCTGGAAAGAGACGTATTCGGGAAAAATTCGGCTCGGGAGCTCGCTATGCCAGCACTGACAGCATTAGAAATATTTCACCATGTTTACTGTTGAAATAGCAATGGGTAAGCAGAATCAAAGGACACTGGGTGAAACTTCCAAATCACTGCAATCGAGAGGGTATCCTTCGTCCTCTCTCTGGAATATTGCTTGTGTGAAATCCAAGTCATGAGTTTCATTTTCATTTTAATTTTCCAAATTCCCTCTTCCCCCCGTCTCTTTCATCTGGGAATTTTCCCTTTTACACATATGTCTATTCGACCAAACTGAGCCGCAGCTAAATTCTTTAATTTGAACATAAGATTGCCATGCAAGGAATAAATTATCACGGAATGAAGCCTATTAGAGATTAGGATGTGCAAAGAAACCTCCGATTTTTTCCTTTGTATTGTGGCTTGTTTAACTTGAACTTGAACCGATAAGTTTGGAAAATGAACTGATCGCTGAAGCGCTCGGGGAAGACAAATTATATTTTCCTTTGTGTTCTTTTTTTAGCTATGAAGGTTGTTTCGTTTATCAAATAGGTGTTCCCTCTTGTTGATAGATTTGTTCATGACAACAATCGTGATTGACACTAATTCTATAGATTGATTTAAAAGCGTTAGATTATTATGTTTCAAGTCAGTTTTTCAGCAGAATCGAAATAAATTATTTTGTTATTATTTTTCTGTCTCTAAATCCGCGTACCTGGAGAATCTACTAGCCTGTAAAGTGAGACTGTTTAACGACCCGCCACAGAAGTAAGTTTACATCAAAGTTTTTTAATTTAGCTACGCGATAAAGAATTGATTTACGAATTATAAACGTATTTCTTTTAGATCGAATGATTATTAAAACTTGGCTTGATGTTATACGGTTTGTGGTGGTCATTTGAGCGAACCAGTTCAGAGTGAGGAAACAGAGGTTCCTCAAGGCACGGACAGATCAAGATTATGAACAAGACAGCTCTCCAGGTTAAAACACTATATGAACATTAGCACTATTCCACAATGGAATCTTTCATGCTTAGATTAGAGCTACATATTTGCAAATTAACTGTAGATATTGATTATGACCTTAAATTTTGTCTGAAAGTAAAATTAGTACAACGACATGAAGATGGAGAAACAAGAAACTTAAGGTTACCTCCCACCTTTAGAGGCCGAAAAATCGATTTTCATTTTATTTGATTAAACTGAATTGAAACATTCAACCAAACGTTTCGATAAAAAATTTCTGAGATCTTAAAAAGCACCCGAGAAAAACAAAAACGTATTTTCAAATAAATGGTTAATAAATCACGAAGGTGTCATAATCTTGGACCTTGGCGATTTCCCTGGGGAAATTTTCGCGGCAACCGCTTATGTTGGTTCTCGATTTTCATGTTATTTCCATATTTTGCTTATATCGCACATTTTACAAAATTCACACGTGGAAGCTCTTTGTTTATTGAAAAATCATTGCTCAGGGAAAAATCAAAAGCGGAAGGAAGTCTTTGGTAAAAAAAAAAAAAGAATAAAAAGAAAGGAAAAAAATTAGCCCAAAGGAAAAAAAAGAGTACCATTCTGTCAAGAAAAGAAAAAATTCTTTTGTGAAAGCCACTGGTACGTTGGTATCCAGATCGATTTCGAACAAAGAAGTCGCCGTCAAACCAAAATTTGCATACGTGATATTTCAAACGAGGTTTCCTTTTCTTTATGCTAGTACCGGCCTTGATATAAAAACATTAACAATCGCCTCGAATCGTAATTTTGAAAGCTGTATGTCGATTCGTTGTCTTGCTCCTCAGCACATTTCCGGTTTTTTCATTTTTGCCGCGGGTTTTTTCTTTGCCTTTGGTAACTTTGCTCATTATTGTGTTGTCCTCCTCAAGGCTCCACTGAGCAATTGAATTTAAAAAAAAAAACATGTCAGAAATGGGTTGCTTTCCCTGGTAAATCTTGATCCACGTCATCAACTCCAGGAGCCCACAGCTCAGAAGTCCAATCCATTCTAAATTTTACTTGCTGAGGCTTCTGGGCAGGGAAAGTCCCAGAAGTGCTTTCAGGTTCATTCCATCACTGTCAATCCTCTGCAGGCACCGTCGTCTGATGTAAGTGAATCCTTGCGAGACTTCGAGAAGAAAGTCAGATGATTCCACAGCCAGGTTTGTCTAAACCAAGTAAGTATTATCTGGAGTCAATTTTAAAGCGCAATTTGGTCGTCGGTAATCAATAGTCACTTCCGCTGTCCACGTAAATCGATCTCGACCTTCGCCTTCTTGTTGAAACCTTCATCAATTTAGAATGTTGCTTCTATCCTCTCAGAAGCTGTTATTTCACAGAATTGCAGTAAAGTTATGAATTTATGGTAAGTTGGATGCAGTGATGTGGTATCAGAGTGATTTGTCAATAACCTTCATAACTTTGCAGGAACTCAAATTACAGAATCTCCTCTTCTCCTAGGGGTTTGCTGAAACCCAGCGGGTACTTCATTAAAAATCCATGCGCCGACTTGTAATTGTTGTTCGATCGAATGTTATTCTCCTCTTTGTACCGAGAAGGTTGTAAAATATGTCGTTGTCTCAATCGCAAGAACACTTTCACATACAGCTTCATCGCGTATCGATAACTTGAAATTTGTCTTCGAAAATTTTAGATTACATTGTCGTTACTCAGTTGATTAACAAATGAAGATGTTGAAATATATATGTTATCAGGAGAAGAAGATTATTGATCAAACCTATGATATTGACCATCGATGAGTTAACAAGTGCTCAACTTGCCCAAAATGCCCTTTGAAAAGGATTCGAATTACTTTCTTTAGCTTTAGTATCTTGATTGTCATATGAAAAGAGAATGTGTATATAGTAGTATGTGAAAGCCAAATAGGTACTTAATTATTATAACTTCTGTTTGTTTTTTAAGATTTGATTTAGATTTTACTACATGTTCATTTTTAATTTTTCTGAAAAAATTCACCTTGTCTGTGCACACTTTTAAATTGGCATCCTGAAAATCAAAATTGAGGTCTACTTTAAGACCTAACCTTACATGTGATATAAGTTTCATTAGATTTGATTATGAATTGTGTTACGGGTCATGTTGACATGTGATTAACACAATTAGAGGAAGTGAAGTCCATTTCTGTAAACTTTGCTGTACATGTTCTTGTATGCACTTTTAATGTCACAATATATGACTACATACATCTTAGTTTTCATTTGATGCAAATTTCATGCGGTTCATTTAACATCATTGAAAATCACTTGGTGGATATCACTCAGGGAAAATCACTCTGGTTTTGCTTTATGCAAACTGATTACAATCTTCATAATATTAACAAATTTTATTTCATTTAATTGTTAACCTTCCATAACTGAAAGGCTACACATCATCTAAGTCCCTTTCCCTCTTTGCAACATACTACCACATCTTAGCTTTCATTTGATGTAAGTTTCATATGATAGGCTACACAACAAAAAAGTCATATTGCCACTGGACCTGATTTGACTCTAAGTGGTGGCGAGTTTTGTGGTGGTGAGTTTGTAGTGGTGACAAATTTACCTTAAACCTTTGGAGGAATCACATGAGTAAACCTACAGGAAGTAATACTCACTTTCGTGCTCCATAAAAAAGCCACAGGTTTTTTTAAATTTATGGTAACAAATCAAGTTATTTTACTGCCAGATTTGTCTTAAACCAGGGATGTGTTATTTTCTATTTACCAGGTCTTAAACCAGGGATGTGTTATTTCTTGTCAACCTGAACTGATATTCCAGAATGTTTATTCATTCTTTAACCATAACTATGACTGCACAATGATCACTTTTGCACTTATTTTCATAAATTTTGATTTCAGTCTTTGCTCCCTTATTTTATCTCCCTTTGTCTTTTCTAATGGTTATTTTTATTTGCATAGGTCCCAGGCTTCAAAATTTGAGATCAAGATGTGATTTTACTGAATTTTTAGACAATGTCTGGTAAGTAAACCAGCTGTAGTATCTTGTCATTATTTTTAAAATAGTTGTCGTCTTTGGAATCCAGAGCTTCTCCTTTTAAAAGCTTGTTTAGATATTCTGATTACCTCTCTAAACCCTAAGTGTGACTAGCATCTAATTTCTCCTTACAATACCCCCCCTGAATCACACATGGAGGTCATGAGAATAAAGGCAATGATCACCAACAAAGGAAGTTTTTGATGGGTAAAACAAATTCTCCTTGTCAACACCTTAGGAAATGTATAAAGAGCAGTATGGAGAATATACATACTGAATATATGTACAGCAAAACATGGTTTGTTCATGCAACTGCTGCAAGGAAAAATTTAACTGATATTCAGACTGCTTGCCTCAGAGTTTGCAATTTAACTACCAGAGGTGTGCGTGAGTGGTACAGGTGATTGCTTTGTAAATTCACAGCAAAAGAAGTTGGTCTTTGTTCTTAATACAGCAAAAACCCATGTATAAGAACCTAAAATTTAGGAACCTGTTGGGCTAAAGTTTCCCAGTGAAGCACCCCTCTTAAAACAACATTTTTATTATTTAGTGGATGGAACTAACCTTAACTGTATTAATCAAGGCAATAATATTACGTGGGGGAAAGGGGTAGCAGTTCTGGTGATAACCAACTTGAAACTCAGAAAAAGTAAAGCAAATTTAAAATGCACTAACTCCCCTTCTCTCTTTCCATGTAACTATTGACTGGTTCCCAATTCTACAAGCAAAATGAGAGAGCAAAATGATGGCATCTAGTTTCTCAAATTTCCAGTCCAATTATCAGATCCATTTAAATTTGATAATTTTTCAAACCTTGGGGTGAGGTAATTTTCTCAAATGATCTCTTGAAAAGGGTCTCATCATAATTTAACTCACTCCATGCCTCCCCAGTACATTGGGTCATCAAGATCCTTCTATCCTTTGTCAGTGTGATCTTCAGGCAGCATGTAAACTGTATTATTGATTTTATTTTTGTATGTTTCATGGAATGCTTGACTTTGTTGGAAGGCAACATTGTCTTCAAATAGGACTTTTTTCCTTTGTTATTCCCAATTCCTGGAATACATGTTAGCGTGTCCTGAACCTACTGCATGTTGATTTCTTAATCCATCCAGGCATTGTGCTGGAAATAAACATCAACCCTCTTTTCATATTTTTCTTCCTCCTTAGTGGCCACATGCCCTTTTCCTCTGAAGATAAGAGCTGGCTTCACATTTTGTTCACATTTTGTTCCCTCATCAGCCCTAACACAAAGTAGTAGAGTAGCCTGTTGTTTATCTAAACCAGCTGATGGTTGTGACACCCATACTGGCTTAGCACCCAATTTGTCATAGATTTTATCATGCTCATTATTTTACAAATGGGACAGGAACCTGGTCTATGTTGTATCTATTTTTAGGCATCCATCTTCCATACTTTGGGTCAACTGTATGGGACTTCTTTCTTCTCCCTTGTGTCTTCAAGGCTTTCCTCAAATCCCTGTGGAATTCCTGGATTGTATCCCTGCCATCATCTGCACAGACTTTTTCCTTGTTGGTTCTTCTCCTTAGTACTATGTTATGTCTTTTCTTGAATCTCTGAACCAGTTGCTGCTTCCTTTAAATTTTGCAGCTTCTTCTGTGCCATAGCATGCTTCAATTTTCAATGTCATTCTTTTTTTTTAACCAAAGTTTGGACACTTGGCTTCCTGCTGCTCTTTATAGTTTGAACTTGGCAAGTAAAAGATTGGAAGCCAGATGATATTTATCTGTGGATTGAGATCTGTTCTCAGCAATCCTCCTCTTTTTTCACATTAGCCTTGAGCCACCTGTTTTCTTCTTTGTCTTGTTCAGAGTCAGTTCTGCAAGAATTTTGCTTCTGTTTTTTCTCCCACATAAACACCAGAGATTTGTTGACTCCTTGTTGCTTTGCAACAAGGAGTCAACAACTACTGTGCAACTATTTATACAAATGCTAATTGAGGAAAAAGGATGGTTGTCTTTTAGTTGGTATTGATTATTCCATTGGAAATGATCACAACTACATGTAGGGCTTAAGATGTAGATCTATGTTGATGTTTGGAAAATCTTGTGCTGGTGGAGAAAGAACTTAAACCTGCCATAATGCTATTATTCCTCCACACCCTAACATCAGTGTGTGTATTCTCCATACTGTTCTCTGTACATTTTCTATGGTACTGACAAGGAGAATTGGTTTACCATTCTGTAGCTTCTGAAATTGGTGATCATCTCCTTTATTCTCACGACCTTCATATTTGATTAAAGGGTGATTCTGTAAGGAGAAATTAGATGCCAGTCATCCTTAGTGGTTAAATGGTGAAGGATTTTTAATTTCCCAGTAACCAAACACTGGGAAAGTACAATGTAAAGTCTGATGCTCAATACTTTGCTCAATTATGTAGACAAGAGTCCATTAAAGAGTGTTGCCTGAAATGGGCATAGGGTAAAATATAGACTGGACCATTTTTCGGACCATTTTTCGGACCATTTTTTGGACTATTTTGAAGGGGGGAGCACGCCATTAGCAATGAGGGAGGGGTAGGATGAAGTCTATCAGTACTAAGGGAGGGGTGGGAGGTGGAGTGTTATTACTCAGGGAGGGGTGTGAGACGGACAATTACTACTCAGGGAGGGGTGAGAGGTGGTTGTAATGGTAAACACTACTGGTTAATGGAGCTTTAACTCGATCGCACAAACAATTTTAATTGGTTTTTCGACTGAGTTTTTGTATATCAAAATTTTAGCGCTAGGCCGCGGCGTTTCTTTATTTTTTTGTGATGCGAAAGCGAAACTGCCACGAAACACTAGACTTCTACGTTTTGCCGACGGAAATTATCGGCAAGCAACAGTTGCCACCATAGTTCCACTTCGCAGGTTTCATAGGTTTTAACGCAAGAACTGATCGACAGCGGCTTGGGCAAATTGGAAAACAAACCTAGGGGAGTCGCAAGGAATACCTGGTCACGATTTCCGGTGTTGGTGATTATCTCCTTTGTTTGCGAAACAGATAAAATCGATATTTGCGCTTTCCCATTTTGAGAGTACAGCAGTGTTTTTGGTCGATTCGAGAACATGGATTCCTCTTCAAAATCGTTCGCTGATGATTTTATATAGTAAAGGTATAAACTTTAAAATTGCGATAACGCTTGTGGATTCTAAATACTGCTAAGTTAAGACCGGAAATTCCGTGATCTCGTTTGATACGATCAATGACAAAAGGAAGATAGTTAAAGTTAGTAATTACATACTGTATACACAAAGAGAAACTTGAAGCAACTGACGGTGCACAAGTTTACTCCAAAGGCAAACGTATAACTCAACAGTGGAGGACCGTAAACGCGATATTTTCAATACAAATTAAAGTCCAGGTGTTTACGTGGCAGTTTCGCTTTCGCATGACAGAAAAATGAAGAGACGCCGCGGCCCAGCGCTAAAATTTTGACATACAAAAACTCAGTCGAAAAACCAATTAAAATTGTTCGTACGATCGAGTAAAAGCCCCATTAGCTAGCAGTGTTTCCTATTACAACCACCCACCACGCCTATCTGCGTAGTAATAGTCCGTCTCACACCCCTCCCTAAGTAATAACACTCCACCCCCCACCCCTCCTTTAGAACTGATAGACTTCATCCTACCCCTCCCTCAGTACTAATGGTGTGCACCCCCCTTCAAAATGGTCCAAAAAATAGTCCAGTCCATATTTTACCCTATGCCCCTGAAATGTGTTACATGTAGCAATCATATCACTTATCACGACTGTTGGATTGTGAACATTTATTTGGGTGTGTAGGTCTGGGATGAAAAACGATGTCAAAATGTTAGGGATGGTGGTAATAAGTGAAAGGTATCATCGTTTTTATGTTATTGTAACTTATAACTTTGTATTATCAGTATTACCATAATTGTTGGGCTTATTATCATTATGTCATGCACATTATTTTATCAGCTTTTTGATATTGACCAATAAAATCCTTAGCAGTTCAATCATTCTTTTTATTATTTTTTTTTCATGGTCCACAAAGAACATGGAATTATCTCTTTTGCCCCACGGGTAGCTTTTGAGGATTAGTCCGTAATACTCTTGAACAACATGGCAGCTGCCGCACCGTCCCCCTTAGCCAGCTCCCTAAAGAAGACAAATGGATCCAAGTTGAGCAGACTTCTCATCGATGGTGGAACAACAGTGTTGAGGACCATTTTTGATGGCTATCACCCTCCGGCTAATCTTTCTGCTGATCTTAATGCCAACTACTCAACCCTTCAACTCCTCTTTAAGAAAAAGGTCCTACGTGCAGCCCAGTGGGACAAACTGTTCCCACCTGGTGGAGCAACACCAGACTCAAACACATTTGACATCACTCTCCTATTTCTTCTTCTCACCCACATTTGCGGTCTATCTCCTCCTCTATCAGGGTGGCATAAAAAGCCATCTCTAGGTGATAACTCTTTGGAAGCAAATCTTGCTCGTATTAAGTTCTTCCGCAATGAGTTGTACGGTCACGTTTCTAGCACTGGCATTGACACAATCACTTTCTCCTCACTATGGCAAGAAATTAGCGCTGTTCTTGTTGCTCTCGGACTCGATCAAACAGAAATCGATAGACTGAAAGAAGAAAAGTGTGGCGCGGAAGATTATCTTGACGTTTTACTTGAATGGGCTAAAAGTGAAGAAGAAATCAAATCTCATTTGGCGGACCTGCGTGGATCTCAGAGCATAACACAGCGTAGTATTGAAGATGTCCGTCAAACCCAACTAGAAGATCACAAAACGCTTCAAGATAGCATGTCAGTGCTAGGAGAAGTGCATCAGACTCAGACGAAAATACAAAGCACCATTCAGGGCGCTGCTAAAAACCAAGACAAACGTTTGGAAAGTTTGCAAACAGGTCTACAGGAAGTGAAGCTAGCAGTTGGAGAATTTAGCAAAGGAAGAAACTCAGGCAGCCAAGAAGATGAGGTCCTGAGGAACCTCGTTAAGTCGGAATTCAAAGGAGACATCGAGTTTCACGTCCAACGTTGGCAAGAAGACACCCGTGAGTGGGTGTTTAACAAAGTCGAAGACTGGTTGGACGACAGGAACTCTCAAAACCGGGTGATGGTTATATGTGGAAATGCAGGAATGGGAAAATCTGTCATTTCCGTCGTTGTTTGCAAGAAAATGCAATTGGCTGGCCGTCTATGCGGGAGTCACTTCATTCAACATAACAACTTCCGTTACCGGAAGCCTCAGTTAATGCTTCAATCCTTGTCCAGTCATATGTGCCATGCTCTGCCAGAGTTTAAGCTAGCTCTTGTAGAACAGTTGACAAGAAATACGGGTAAGGATCTCAACGATATGGGGATTGAGGAATTATTCGCCCTTCTCTTTAAAGAGCCTCTCAGCAGCGTTGAGGACCCTGGAAGGAACATGCTAATAGTTATAGATGGCCTGGATGAAAGTGACTATCACGATCGGAATGAGTTACTTGAGGTCATTGTCAATCACTTTTGCAAGCTTCCAATGTGGATTCGATTTCTTGTCACAAGCCGACCAGAGAGGAACATTGCAAAAACATTAAGACATTTGCATCCGTTTCAGCTGGAAGCAGAGGATGAGCAAAATCAAAATGACATCAAGCGCTTCATTGGAAAGAAATTAGAATGCATGCCAGAAGCAGAAAACACGAATGACATTGTGGAAAATCTAGTTGAAAAGTCGGAAGGGCTCATGTTGTATGCTTACTTTCTTCTTTTATACATCGAAGAGAATCCATCAGTTCTTAAACAAGGAGAAGAAAAGGGCAACTTACCGTTAGGAATTTCTTCAGTATACCATCGCTATTTCAAAAGGTTGGAGAGTGAGCTCATGACTGAGCTTGGCATCAAGGAAGATTCATTTTTTAATTTCCTTTCTGCTCTCGCCGCATCGAGAGAACCCTTGCCAATCGATTTTGCTTCTTGGCTGTTGCTTTCAAGTACTACCGCAATAGCTAATAAACGAAAACTTTTGAAAGCTATAAACAGTGTTTCCTCACTTCTTCCCGTTCGAGGTGACCGTCTTCACATTTTTCACAAGTCCATTAAAGATTGGTTGACAGATGAATGTTGTTACGGGGCGCACGACTTCATCGTCGACGAGAGAGAAGGCCATCGTATACTTGCAGAACTTTGTGCTGCTGAATTTGATATTCTGCTGCAAAAACGAGTCGCTAAATCTGTGAGTGACACGCGGTTTAATGACAAGACAATGTATGCCCTACAACATGGTGTTCGACACATGTTAAAGGTCGACGAGGTTACAAGAAGAGATGGCATTGAGGACGTTGTGAGGAAGTATGTGATAAACCAAGAGCTTGTCTATGCAAAGCTGTGTGTGAATAACACAGTGGCGACGGAAGATCTTGTTTGTGTTCTAAAGGAAGAGAGCTATAGCTCATTGAATATAGAAACCAGGGCTTTCCTGGAAACTTTGCTGTTCATATTGCGGAAGAACAGTTGGTCGCTGATGGAGCTTCCACATGTTTTCTTACAGACTATGGTGAACGAGAGCGGATCAGTGCTATCTTCTGAAGCTAAGAAACTCTTGAATGAGAAATATGATGAAATATTTTACATGGAACGGGTCAACAAGAATCAACAGAAGTCAGTTGTGGAAGCTCGATTTCACTGTTCGTCAGAAGTGGTTTGTTTCGATATTTCACCAGACCAAGATTATATGGTGTGTGAATGTGCTGATCCAGAGATTCAGCTATGGTCACTGAAGACAGGTGAAAGAGAATGGAGAAACCGTGTCTCAGTGGAAGAAAATTACTCCAAACCTCTATACTATGAAAGAGCTGTAGATGTTTCCTTCATTTACCCCCTTTTCAGCGAGGTTAGCTACAAAGAAGAAATACTTTCATTTTATCGATCCGTTGTCTTTCATCCAGATGGGAAACATATACTGCCTGGAAACCTATCCACAGTTTATACCATTGATGGGAAACAGAAAAAGCTTTTCAGCACGAGTAATTGTAGATTCTCTGTATGTATATTACTAAAGGACAACACCGCGATGCTTACAGACTGTCCAAACAATCCCAAATGCCTAGTCATTTGGAGTCTGGATACTGGGATAGAAATGTCTCGCATCACCAGAAATGAATTCATTGTCTGTTTTCAGTGCTCTCCTGATAAAAATCTTCTGGCCGTCTCCCACTCCACGGGCTTACTATGTCTGTTTGATTTACAGAATGAACTAATTGAGTTAGGATCAATATCGACAACTTCACCTTGGGGATTTTTGACTTTCTCCGTGGAAAGTGATGCTCTTGCTGGTCTGTTCAGAACCAGATTTAATGTGCAACATTTTCGTTGCAGAATTACTGCTAATAGATTTTGCCAAAAAATTTTGAGTGACTTCAGTGCAGAAGCCAGTGTCGATCGCGAAGGAGCTGAGCGGCCTTTCCTCGTCGGAGATGCCACAGGAAGTTTGACGTCGGCCTTGTCGAGAGTCGTTCGTTTCGGGAAAACCGGATTGCTAACGAGGTTAAAGAGCGAACGTGCATTATTAAGTAGCCCAACTCTTCGACACGTGAGTTTGATAAATCTCGCTAAAATTGAAAAAGCCGAAATAAAGTCAGACACGCTTGTTTCGGATGTTGCTTTCTCTACTAATGGTGAGAATGTGTATGTGGTGAGTCGGAGTCCAGTAACAGTGACCGTATGGGAATATTCAAGTTGGAATAAAAAAGCAGTAAAGTGCCTGAGTTACCCTTCGATTTTGCCTATGAAAGATGGTGTTATTGTTCTGAACGATTCAGTTGAGTTTTGGGACGTTGAATTGACGGAGTGTAAACGGCGGTGGGACGAGTTACATGGGATTGCGTTGCTACCTGTATCAGAAGAACATGTAGCTTGTCGGACCGAAGACGATACCGCTGTTATCTTATCTACCTCGGATGGTCGTTCCGAGATCATTAAACATGTAGAATGGTGGGACATCCTTGCGATGAACAAAAAATTCCAAATGATAACCTATAAACATAAATTTAAATACGGCGGGTTCTTAGTGCAGCACACTGTTCACCTTTCTGATGCCTCGTTTTCATCGCCTCGCAAACTTCGCTCGTTTGTTATCGACCAAAAAGGCAGCGAACCAGCAGGCTTTTTTTCTCCCAAAGGAGATTTCGTCGTTCTATGGACCTCCAATATCGTAGAGATCTACAATGCAACCTCAGGGAAATTACACCGCAAGTTACTCGAAAAAGATTACATAGTGGATCTTAAATTTATCACGAACCGATCGTTGATGGTCTGTTCAAGTGAGGATGTTGGTAACTTTCTTCGAATGTTCGATGTAATTTCAGGGGAACATTTGGCTACGTTAGATATTGAAGAGAGACCTTTTAGTCTTGGCGTGTGCGTGAACAGTTTACGTGTCGCCGTTTGCCTGGGTGGATCGGATGTAAAGCTCATCCAGGTACATCTTCCAAGAAGCAGACGACTTTCTCATGAGTGAGAAGGTAAGATAGTTGACGCTATCATGTAGAAATCAAAGCCTAACTGAATAACCCCCTACATGTGCTACTGAATTAGGTCGATGAATGGGTAGATAAATGAATGAATTGCTTCTATTTATCTGCTTCGGTGGTCGCTAGTGTATTTATTTATGTGTATATTTGATTTATTTATTGTATCTTGTCATCCTCTTAACCCCTAAGAGTGATTAGCCCCTAATTTCTCCTCAGAATATCATCCATGAATCACACATTTGGGTCACGAGAATAAAGGAAATGATCACCATTTAGAAAAAGCTCTTGATTATGAAACAAATTCTCCTTATCAGCTCCTTAGGAAATGAATAGAGGACAGTATAGATATATACGTATTGATGTAAGGGTGTAAAGAGTGAAACTTGGCACTAAAAAAACTAGATCATACGGATGGATACTTCAACGGACTTGCTGAATTATACGGAATTTTATATCCTTCTTAACGTTATTTTTTTTCATCTTTGTTTGTTTTGGTATACTTTTTGTTGTAGCTTTTGTTGTTTTTTTTGGTCTTGTTTGATTCTTCAGATATTATTTATCATTCTTCGTTGCATAGCTGCCAGCGCCCGTGGGAAATATGAAGCAAATCCTGTGTTTTCATTGGCTACCCGAGCAATTTAATTACAAACCGTTGGAATATTTTGCAAGACGAAAACATGGCGAACCGAAAAACCGAAACCTCGTGCTTCTCTTAGCCTACAACACGCATGCGTGCACTATTACTTGACCTAAGTTGAACGCGGAATACTCTCCTAAAGTAGTTTGTTATTTCTCACTGTCTGTGCGACTGAGTTTATTTACTGTTTTTTCTTTTTTCCCTATTTTTCTCTTTTAGGTGCTGGCCTTGTTTGCACGAACCATGACGAAATCTGGTGGGGTGCGGCTCAGAAAGACGATTTACTGCGATATAATGACGATGATTTTTTTTTCAGACTGCGCATGTGCTTGGCCGAGGGTGCGTTAATCGAGTCTGGAAAGACCAAAACTTCCAACCATTTTACGCTCATCGAACACAATTATTTACGCCCAAGATTTACTCTGCTATCTTCAGCGACTAGAACATGTTTCTTTATTTCTTGTAAATATATGATATGCACTATTTTCACGTATTTTGAACTCATTAGTTACAAACCATTTTATTCCATGTTGGAATGGCTTTTCTTTGGCAACGGTACCTCAGTAAGATTGACAGTCAAGAGCTTTAATTATTTCTTGTACAAAATGTGTTTGTCCTATTTTGTTATTTCTGCTTTGAACGTGTCAGCATGCAACTTATGAGTTCGTTTTGCTCATCTAGAGAGCTTCTATTAATTATTTCCGATTTTGTTTGGCAAGTGAAATTTGGCAATGTAAAAATAAACCGTAATGTACTTTCCTTGAAAGAACGTCTTTTAGGTTTTTTTTAACTCTGGAGTAATGGAGTTGCAGAAAATGTACAAAAACTTCCAGATCGGGAGTTTGAGAACCTGTTATTTTACAGGTCAACAGCATATTGAATACAACCATACAACATTCTCTCCAGAAATATAAGCCTGAAGTCAAGCGACCATTTCATCATTATTTCTGGGTTAGCCTTTCTTGAGAAGCAATTGGACCTGAGAGAGGAGGATGATTTTGGCTGGGAGTGTGATGGGAGCTATTATTTTCCCGCCATTTTCTTCCAGTTATTTCTAGTAACTTACATCAGATAAAGCATTAATATGAAGCCCTTTTCACAAAGAGTGCCAAGGTGACTATTTTAAAACAGTTTACAAATTCACTTTAGTACATGCTTGAATGAAATCGGGCGTTTGTTAAATTCGATGGTAACCCTTGTAGATAACGCATGCAATGACGCTGAAACAAGATAGAAATGGATGAAGTTCATCGTCTTACTGCTAATTGGCGTCGTTTACACGTTCGTGTTCGAGTCGTGCGCTGTTCTCGTGAGAGGAAATTAGCAAACTTTTGCATTCATTTACACTGAAAACACTTGGCGATTATGGTGAGCAGGATGTTACATGGAAAATTATTTGCTACGCCCAATTAAAAGTTCGATAAGAACCAGTTCATTCAGTCCCTAATATTGACCGTTCTATTTAGAGAAGGGATGATCCTTTTGCATAGATCTGACAAAGGAAAATGGGGCAAAATTGATTTGAAATTATTCGCATTGAATGAAAGTCACTTGAATTTCCAATATGTATTGTAATTTCTTAATTCGGTTGATAGATTAACACAGAAAACCTCAAAATAAGCAAAGTGTACAGGTAAGATTTCATCGTGGAATCTGCTCATCCAAGCTAACTCAACGTATAAGTAAAGTTTACAAACCCTAGATTTCATCGTGGAAATTTCCCATCTACGCTAACTTAACGTCTAATCTTTTTAGCCAGATGGCGACAAAACTTCATTGATCAATTACAACGCTATTTCGTGTGTTAAAGCATTTATATTGTAATCACACTATTCAATTGTTGGCACGGTTCTAGATTTTTTACACCATCCCGGGAGGGTGGAGTTTCAGATATGCATAATCTGTTTTGTCTAGTTTTCAGTGGCTTCGGAAGATAAATGACATCGCAGCTTTGACAATTTTCGCGATAGATCGTTCTTAGCCTCGTCCAATATGTATCTAAATATCGTCAATTGTACCAACATAGATCCAAGAACATATTCTGTAGCAAATCGTATTTACAACACAGCATATTCATCTGCTATAAGTGTACAAAGGTATCTACTTCCGCACTCTGTTAATCCTTTGACCCCTTGGAGTGATCAGCATCTAATTTCTCCTTACAACATCACCCATGAATCACTCAGTAAGGTGACGAGAATAAAGAAAATAATCATCAAGTACATAAACTCCTGCTTGTTAAACAAATTCTCCTTACCAGCACCTCAGAACTTTATACAGAACAACATGGAGAATATGCATGCAGATGTTATGGTGCAAAGGGTTAAACTCAACTCCTGCTTCGGGATCAAAATACAGCTCGCTTCCCCAGCTCTCTTTCGTCACTGTCTTACCTAGCGCACGTACCTACTTTCTTGGACATAAATTAAAAGGTATCTGGGTCATCCTTTCCTCATTTCAAGACATATACTTCATTGCTTTGAGGGATGGGAGTTTCCTTTTTGTTAACCTTTATATTCCAAAGTCTTCCGTAGGTAGACTATACCAAAGGGGCAAAAAGACCTAACTGAACCTTCTGAGGCGAGTAAAATTTCAAAAAAAAAAATAATGATAAGTCCAACTACAAATATACAGAGCGGTTGCTACTAAAGGTAAACTACTCTTAGATGGCTTCGTTACCGTCTCAAAGTCAAGGAGTCAAACATAGTAGTATTCACACTTCGGCTTCGCACTTGAGGAACACAATTTAAATGTACATTAATTCTGTTTCGCGCCGTTTTCAGCCAAACAGGAGCAAAACCAGAAATTACAAGGTTTTACAAGGAAATAGCCTTTTTAAAGGCCATTTCATAACCATATAAGGTTTTTTCTACATATCTGATGAAGTCTCTATGGTGTTCACGTTCACGTATGGACGTTTCATTTCTCTAGCACTCTGCAATCCTGCAGTATGAATCAATGGGGCGTACATGCAATTAGCTGCGCTATCGTTACGATTGCTAGGGGAAATGTTAGTATAATCAGTTCTTGCAACTTGCGTGGCATCTTCAAGTTCACCATCGTTTCCCTCGCGTCTCAAGCTCATGTAAAGCCCGTTTGAATCAGTCCATGCCGATATAACATCATATGGGAAAACCTCATCGTTATCACGCGTGATAGTTTCGGTCCGTGACTCTGGTCTCGGCGACTCCATTTCCTCCACAGTTGCCATCTCAGTAGAGGTGCTCTGCACTGTCAATTTTCTGGATTTCCTTTTCTCAATTATTAACTTTGTGATCTTTCTGTGGGTAAAACCCACAACAGAGCAGATTATGAGGAGAACGGACAAAACGGCAATGACGATGACCAAATTGGTTGACAAGGAGCGATCGGCACCGTGACCGACCTCTGATACTTCTTCAAAAGATAGAAAAAAATAATTAAACATTGAAAAAAAGGAAAATGTTAAAATCAAATTAATAACCAAATTATCATTATTAATTTAAGTTAGAGTATTTACTGTGAAGTTTAAAATTTCCGAAATGAGGTCGTGTCGTGGAAAACAATCCAATCAGACAGTGCCCACCGGTTAGCTTTGTGATTTTCTCAAACTTCATGATATCTATGCTATTTGGTCATCCGTATACTCTAAACAGCTGAAGGGGGAAGGGGGGGGGGGGAATGGGGGAAGGAGCACCTCCATACCTCCACTCTAGGGACTTTAGTCCGAGAAAAGGTTATTTGACTCATAAGTTTTACTAAATTTTTACACTAATTTTGAAATCGATTGTAGCTTAACTAGAATATGAAAGTATTTTTGATGAAGATTTGAGAAAAATGAATCCTTCTCCTCACCTGGTCCTCCCATAGGGGAGATGACCAAGGATCTGGAAGTTTTTCCGGCTATGTTTGACACATGACATGTGTATTTGGTTTCATCGTCTTGTAAGGAAACTTTAACTGAGTCCTCTCCATTAATCAGCGGTTCATCATCTTTAAACCATGCGTACTTTAGCGGATGTCTGTTTGCCGTGTTGCAAAGCAGCAGAAGCTCTCTTTTCATCATTGCTTTGTCGTTTTGTTTAAGAATAATTCCTTTAACTTCAGTTATAACAGGATGCTCTGATTAAAAAGAATGAAAAGAAACATATTTCTAAGCTGCAAAGCGAGATTTCTTGTAATACTTTGGCGGTCAATCTGATGGACAGGTAAGGTGCATTTTACTGCGTGGGCCAAATTCTTGGAAAATTTTTGCATTCTTTTGGACACCGGCAAAGCGCTCTTGGCAGCTGAATGTACACATGTATGGGAGCCATTCAGTGCTAATGTAGGAGCCGTTAGTGTTTGTCATGTCTTTATATATTTTTTTTAGCTTCCTTGTTATCTATTTTTTTCGCCTTCCTTTTTCACTGCATATTGCCAAGATTTTTTAATGTTTGCTTGTTTGCGTCTCGATTTCGTGGTGTTCAATTCGTTTTATTGTTTCATGTTATTGATGACCTTTTAAAGCATAATGGTAATAGCGGAGTGATGAAAGAAGCGATAAGCCAGAAAAGAACTTTTGAGTTGCCATCTAAGATAATAACCGTAGATGTCTAAAGCAAAGAAAGTCCTTTCACGCTGAAAAAGATCCTTCCTCTCTGACTATACAAGGTTCACACAATGAAAAAAAAAGTAACATGTTAGAAAGGAAAAGTATATCGCCAAACTATTTCAGAAACCTTGCTTACATATGCATATTAAATGACCCTTTAGACCGATTAACCTTCATGGACTTACCAACAACCAGGACTTTCATGGACACTCTCAGACCATTATCCACCTGACAATGGTAGGTACCTTCATCCTTTGAGGAAACGTTGTGAATGGTTAGTTCTTGGCCACTGACGTTTAGGGGTACATTGCTTTTGTCTCTGTACCACTGGACGGTCTGGTGCGGCTGACCACACCGAAGTGGGACAGAGTGACCAACAATCACTTCGTTGTTCTTTGCTGGGGTGTAAATGACCGGAACATCTGGAGAATGTATCGAAATTTATGATGTCAACTACAATTTCAGCCAACAGCTGGGAGGGGTACCATTTGTCAGTGACACAATGTGCAAAATTCTGAAGGTGCAGTAGATTCACTGACGTAAGACGGCACTCTGTGCACATAGTTTAACCGAGCTTACAACATACGGGAGGCTTGTTATCGTAGAACTGCATTGAAACAGCAACCTCCCTCCCTCCCCCAAAGTTTTTCACTTTCGTCAACAGTTCTTACGTTTTCAATGTTTCTCTTTAATCTTAGACTGTTGGGTTTAAAGCATCGTAACGCACAAATTTGCATAGACTTCTTTGACGCGACTTACTTTCATTCGTCTTGAACGATACATACTGTGAACTCGACCCATTCCCCGCGGCATTCTCGGCTTGTACTCGCACTTTATATTGTGTGTTGCTCAGGAGACGTGTGAAAATGACTGATTGTTTTCCGTATGATGATTGCCGTTTGATTACATTCCCGGATGCAATAGACAATTCCACATAATGATTTGTGACGTTGCTACCAGGAAAAGGCAAATTCCATCCCACACGGACAGCAGAAGAGTTGATATATTCGATGGAAACGCCTTTAGGGACACCTGGCAATACTGTAAATATAGCAAACGAAAATAAAATGAACTGACCTCAAACACTGGTACGAGTCAGGCTTGCGTACAAGTAACATGAATCCATTGGCTGGTGTACAGAGTTTTGACACCAAGCAAAGATCTTAGGAAAAGATGAAAATGTTCCCTTCCTCCCCCCCCCCCCCCCACGTCACACTTTTCTTTAGAGTCGCTGATAAATGTATGAGCATGGCATATCCGTTTAAAAAAAGTCTGACTGAAGAATGATTGACACTCTATGATTAATGCTAATTGTTCTGGATTGAAGGCTCATTTTCACCCTTGATGCAACGCGCGCCTCAACCCAATTTCCAGTAACACGAAATTCCCAGATTACTGAAAACCTTCTAAAATCGTCTTTCTCAAGAGCCATCCAGGACATATAGTCAACTGTTTTACAGTACATACATTCGCCGTTCGTCATTTTACAGTTTCCTCACAGTATTTTGAATTTTGTCTGGTAGAATCCCAGGAAAATTTATTTTAAATGTCACGCTTGGACAGATCTCTTCGTACTCTGTGAACAGAGTCGGCGAAAAGGACAACGTTCGAATTTTTTCACTTTCTGGAATCACTTGATGATTCTAGATAAAGATGAAATATCTTCCAATAGAAATTGGATTTTTCAAAGAGAAATATAGAAAAATATCAGACTGCCGGACGTTTAGTTATTCGAAGACCGTTTCCGGTAGTGTCCGCTGGAAATCTTGTAGTGTCACGCTTGGATCTCTTCGTACTCTGTGTACATGGTCGGCGAAACGGACAACGTTTGAATTTTTTCACTTTCTAGCCGTGCTTGAGGATTGTAAATGAAGGTAGAATATTTTCCAAGGAAAAATTGGCATATTTCAAAGAGAAATATGGAGTTATTTGAGGACCGTGTCCAGCCGTGTCATTGAAAAGTTTCTAAGTGCCAAGCGCTTGGATGGCTTCGTACTCTGTATACAGGGTTAGCGAGAAATATCAAGTTCAAAATTTAAGGCTGCCTGGAAGCACTTGAGGATTGTAAATAAAGGTAGAACATTTTCGTTTAAATATTTTTTGGATTTCGAAGAAAAATATGGAATATATCGGACTGCTGGAAGTTTAATTATTTTAAGACCATGTCCGGCTGCCAAACGTTTAATCACTTCATTGCAGGAACGTCAGCGACACTGATGGTTTACGTTTCAATTTTTATTTGCTGCTTTGCATTCTCAACAACCTCAGCCACCCTTTCGAGCGCAAGCTCCTCTCCACGAGCAGGAAACTTCAACTGACCCTTGGTCCTATTTAACAAGGATGGCAAACATCAATAAAAAAAAATTGATGTATAAATGAAAACATGGTGGATCAACATTTTCACCTTCCTCAGAATGCTCGCATGGATTTTCGTGTTCCTCTTTAGCAACAACCGATCCATAAGCATTTACTTCCTCAGAATCTACTAAATCAATGGATTCATCTGATTCCACACCGGATTAAGACGTCTAGTACTGTTTTAAACAGAATTATTTTGACAAGCTCACCAAACTCATCGGAGAAAACGCACAAGCTATTTTGAGACAACGTGACTAGGTAAAAATGACTGACCAATCAGAGGCACTATTTAAACAAAAGCGGTGGTTTCAAACAAAAACAAACGACCGCGTTGCATCAAGGTTGGAAATGGGCCTTTAAACTACGATGGTGCAACTGTTGGCATGCAATTTCAACAATCTGAAGATCAGAAAAAACTTGTTGCGTTATTAAAATACCAATGCTTACAGGAAAAAGGCAACAACTTCCCTCTTCTCTCCCTTTCTGAAATATGTTTTACGAGTAAAATACCACATGAAACAGCATGGTACGAGGAAAAGTTCTTTGTTTGATTTGTAAATAAAAGTTTGGGAGATACATGCAGTAACAGAACAGGTGTTATGGAAAACTTGATCGATGGACAACACAGTGGACCTTACTGACTCAAGTATACCTCACTGTGGAACTTATTAAGTTAACTGCAGATAGCACTTAATTGAAGCACATGAGCTATGAGGGACCAATCAATATTACCATCCACTGCTAGGAAGTGGGGGTGTGGGAACGGGGGGGGGGGGGGGGAGGAGGGGAATTCTGTTGTTGCCAGCAGAGTAAAAGGGGGGGCTTAAGAAAGCTGTCTGCCAATCAACTGCCAATAAGGGAGGCATCATTCGAATAATACTAAGCCTCATGAAGGCATCAGATGATTTTATTGCGACTTAAATCCTCCCCCACCCCACCCCCCCTCTTACACAGGGCAAGAAAAAATGCTTCGATCTATACACCCAGCGAAAAAAGGATGAAAACTCTTACCTCGTTCACATATAAAGGTATATTTTTCTGTACAAGCAGGCTTGGATAATTTTCCATTTCTTGTATCTAATTTAGTGCACCTGCTTATCCTACCCAGGTGATTCCCCAAAGGAGATCCAACCCAAACGGTGAAAGCATTAGGGAGGGATGGCACAGATGGGAAGGATCGCCTGGATAGAACACTCAAAAAGCGTAGAGTATCATCATCTGAATCGCGTGAGACTCTAGCCAGCTGTGCAGAGGAGTCAGTGCAGTAAGAGGATGCTCCTCCCCACTCACGTTCCACGGCATGGGAGGAGTGCATGAAACACGAGTTCTTGTAGAAACTCCAGCCGTTGGCACAAGATAGTTTTCCTGGCTCTTTTGAAAGAAGATGACAGACTTACTGTGAAACTTAGTAAACTATGAAATCGGATGTTATTACGTTCCAAGGGAAAAGCCAATTAGGCGCGACAAGCGACAGCGGTAATTAGTTTGTGGTTTTGAAGCTTCCACGCTTTATCTTGATTGGTCAGCAAGCAACTGACTTGTCATTATCGAGACAAAGCGGTTCACAGTTTTCTGAGTCACACAATAACGACCTAGTCTCTGGACTGTCAAGCGACACTCCGGTCAAGAGGTGGAGCGTTGCGTGACTTCCTAAAGCCTTGTCCCATTTAACCCTCACAGAGTTCGCAAAAATCCCCCATGCCAATGAGAACTTGCACGTAGGCTAGAGATCATACACCCAGATATATGCCCGATGTTTCGACGTGAGCTAGTACGCTTATCACATATTTTTTTTAATTCGATTACCTGGCCAGGTCTAGGCTAGAATTAAAACAACTGCCACTTATGCCTGCATACAAGTTGCAATCTCCTTAAATTCGCAGCTGTTTACTGAAATGTCGCGCGACTTTACTTCTAAAGTGAGTTTGGAGCCGAAGAGCGTTGCGTGACGTCCCAAAGAACGACTGCAAAGATTGATAGAAATGGTGAATGCAAATTGTTCGCACGCAGTTCGCACTGCGCAAAGCGAATTGTTTCTGTTCCCCCGGCCTCTCCTTTTTGTGCTTACGTGCGCTTGTTAACTGGTCACTGCCTACTTTCCTTTCAAGATGAATTTATTTCGTACCAAATAGTGGGGTAATTTGGTATCATCAACTGAGTTGATAACGTAAATTGGTCACCGTAAAGAGTCTATTAGAGGCTGACGTTTCGAGCGTTAGCCCCTTGTCAGAGTAATTGCCCCTCGCTCTAACGAAGGGCTAACGCTCGAAACGTCAGCCTCTAACAAACTCTTTACGGAATCAACTTAGTTGATAATACCAAGTTACTTTCTTATACCCTCCCACGGACACAGCACCACAGTTCCTTTAGAAACTTACCCCCACCAAATATTGGGTGTCCTTTTTTGTTCTTATATCATATAACTGAGGCCTTGTTAGGTGTAATCAGGATACGTAATATCTGGGTAAAACATTAACGGGATACGGGATACTTGAGGGAAAATTAACGGGATACGGGATATTTAAAATAGAGATTCCGAGATAACTGAACTGGAACTGAGGAAATTTATGCCAAAAATTAATTAGACACGGAGTACTCAGACACCCCCCTCTCCCCCCCCCCTTCTCATAGCTCTATAGAAACTTAATTGACTCAACGGATCAAAATGACTTAACTTGTTAGATCTGCATTCAAAACGATTTCAGTAACTTACCTATAACATTGACGAAAATGTGGTACGATATTCCCCAAATTCCCCATTCTGCAGCAGAGCAAAAATAAAACCCCGTGTCGTTAATAGCTGCATTCCTAATTGTAAAGGTTGGCCCTTTTTTCACGAGATTTTCGTTGACCTTATCACTCCGACTTATCCAGTGCCAGTAAACTAGGTTTTTAGGACTATCTCTTGGTTGACATGACAACGTCAGACTTTGATTGGCATAAATAGTGATCTCTCGAGAAACATCTGTCATTAAACCTGAAAAGAGAAGTCGTTTTAAGAAACGTTCACAATAACATCGCAAAAAAAGAAAGAAAGGGAAAATAGTTTGATAATCAAATATTTCAAATTTATGGAAAAGTATCACTTAGCATATGCGCATCTACGGGTGATTCTCTGTTCCTTGAGCTCAAGTTGAACTTGAACTGGAATTTTGACAATTGGTATTCATAGAGGGAGAAAAAACCTCATAGCCAAACCCATACGCATCTGAAGCCAACTCCCAGGTTGAACCTAGTACCCTGCCCACTGCACAATTCAAGAATTATAAACCAGGCTCCTATGAAACTCAAATACCTTTGCATTGATGTAACTTTCGTATCCCGCCCCCCACCCCCTCCGACCGCTGATGACTCGCCTCTTTCATCATTCGCTGTAATGACTGATTTCCGGTTCAAAATTGAAGAACTCTGACGATCGCGAGTCAGTGGTTTTTGATGAATGTTCAAATACAAAGCTCTCTATAACAAAAAATATGTCATGAGCAGCGCGCCGTAAATGATTTCCCCATTGCAATTGACCTCCGACCGAAGAGAACCGCAAATCATTCAAACTCACGAAACTAGGCACAAGAGATCAAAACAACTCTTTTTGTTTTGACGATATTGTTATTTTCATATGTTAGCCATTTTATTCAGTAGGCGGTCTTCCTTGTGGTATATTCTGATTTCGTTTCGCTGGATAACACCGAAAAACTCCATGGATTCCCCTATACACAGTTTATATAATTACTGTTGTATTTTTTATGAAAACTCTATTCCCATTGCAGCTCCCCAAGGGAATTGTTTGCGGCCATTCCTACTGACCATTTCGGGTTAGGGATAATGTGTGCAAAAATTTTTTCTGAAACAACTGATATATTGCCGATTGTCTTGCCCCCTTTTTAAGTTACAAAAAAAAAAAAACACCGGACGTCTTTGTAATTAAACATGGTGGTCAAGTGCCAAAAAGGAAATGAAACCCGGTGAAAAAAGCAGATCGTCATCGCCAATATGGCAGATTGCCATGTTTGTTTAGATGGACAGAGCAGAACTGTGTAATTTCAAAAGATGCCATTGACAATACGTGCTTGGACGCTGTAAGAAGGCAGGACTAAAATCTTTAGTCAGGAACCATTTCAAAGTGTTTACAAAATCGTGCTTGCTATAGGTTTAAAGATATGTCCCAGACAAGCTTGGAAATTCTTGACAACATAGCAAAACTCACAACCACACTAAAGGATGAAGATGATAGTGATCATGACAGTAATGACAACTACTTAAACAGTTGTGAAAATTGCTTGTGCAGTTGCTGAACTCATGACATCTGCGATAAAAGTGCAGTGCTTCACTAAATGAGTTAACAAGTCAACTGGGAGCTGTTTTTCTTTTTTTTTTTCGGTTCGTAAAACAACCGTGATTCATGAACCCTTTAACCCCCTAAGAGTGATCAGCATCTAATTTCTCCTAACAATATCACCACTGAATCAAACATTGATGTCATAAGAGTAAAGGAAATGATAACCAACTAAAGAAGCTCTTGATTGCTAAACAAATTCTCCTTGACAGCAGCTTAGTAAATGTACAGAGAACAGTATGGAGAATATGCATACTGATGTAAAGGGTTAAAAGATTTAGATTCACATTTTCCTTCTTTCGACTTATGAGCGGATGAATCACAAAACAGCCTCAACTATTTTCTTCTCGAAAAGCTCTTTGCAAGAGCTCCTAAAAGTTGCCTGCGTTAGTGATGTCGAATCAGTTCTTTTAATTGCTAGCTTTGCAGCATAGAGTCATAGCTCATATACCTATCAGCGAACTTTTTATAAAGACAAAAATGTCTATTAAAATACGTGTGACAATGCTGTACGTTTCCACGCCCACAATTATTCCTTATGTGCAAGAAGGATATCAGTCATTTGCTTGGCAAACTCAATCTTGCAACACTCCCCCGCATAAATTCCTACATTCATTCCAGAGTTAACGTGTTTGTACTTTTTTGCTCTTCCGCTTTAAATATGTTGAAGCTAAAGCCCTTGTAACGTTGCATTACAGACGGTTTTAAAGGATCATAAAGCGTGTTAAGCATCTTATAATAATTACCTTCTGAGATCGTGAAACCAATCAGGAGTACTAAGAAGGGTATTAAGGCACCCATTCTGCAGATCATAGCCAGTATCGGAGGGATTGGAAGGTATACACGCTTTGAGTTGTTACCTCACTCTGTGATGACTAAGAACTAAAAATATGAGACTATGATTCGGCCAAAATCAGCTTGGTAAGGGAAATCCTGAGCGGAAGTGGCTGCAACACTCTGAAAAAGAAATGCAGAATTGCACGAAAAATCTTTCAGCGGGATTTAGTGTTCGTCGGAAATGAGGTTTCCCAAAGAAAACCTCAAAATATCTCAGAACAATATTGCTACCACCAAAGTTAAGATGCTCAAGTCGGTGAACTTGTATTGAATGTGTAGCGATTTGGCAAAGTTTATTATATAGTTTTATTTGCGACTTCCGCTGTTATCGATACCTCGTCAAATAATACTCCGGAAATTGTAATAAACGAACAGCCTGACAAACATCTGGTCGATGAAAGCACCGGGAGTCTCTGTGACGTTTCAACAGGTCATTCCGTGAGAGTTAGCTACGAGCAGTAAGATTAAGACCTTGACAACGGTCGGAAGTTGCGAAAATGGTCGGAATTCAAAATTAACCATTAGCAAGAAAATTTAAGCTTGTGGCTTATGGTCAGTTACTTCAAATCCAAGACAGCTCCAGACCATAACGTCAGCTTGCCTCAGGACTTCATATCAGTAAATCTTAAGTCAAGAGGCCGGAAAGCGCCCAGCTTGCGTCATCGGAACAAAGCGTAAGAATGGCTTCTTGTTCCAGGCAAAAGCATATTAAAATGTCAACTAATGTGTTTTCATGATCTCTGATTACGAACACACAGTTAATGCGAAGGCTTTTTCAAAATTAATGGGAAGTTAAACTGTTTAAACAGGATCTGATTGGTAGTTTTTTCAGACCTTGCACAAAATGATTGAACAAACGAAAAATAGGCAACTTAATGTAAATGGCTTATGTTATTCATAAAGAGATAATTCACTCATGCACTCAACAAGATAATTTGGCTCAATGGAATCTCAGTTCCTTGTGCAATCAGTTTTATTACTACGTAACCCTTTAAATGCAACTGATTTCCTGATGATGCTCATGGCTAGAATCAGATGATTTTATAGACATGGCTGTGATGTGGTATATTCGGACTGATGCGGCTTGTGTCATCGCAGCTTGAAAGAAACCTACTCCCCTTCAAATTTGATTCAGAGACCGCGCTGAACTGAACCAAGCTAAAAATTACAACATTGGTACCCTAACCGTTTGGCGCAAGGCTAGAAATGGGTTAGTTGCTGATTGGCGCTCTCAATGAAAAGGATATTCTTGTACATAGCTTAGGATTTGAGCCATATCAACGCGCGAAAATGCAAAATACATCATCATGGAAATTAAGAGATTTCATCTCTGCGGTTTTCCTCGAGGAACTTCGGTTCCTGGATCTGCAACAAATAAATTAAGTTCCCTTATTAAAAAAAATGTATAGCCAGGTAAAACGCTACAACGTACGCTTAGTCTAATTTAAAAATAGAAAAAAACATTAACAAATGGATAACGTCTTGCATACGTAAGAAAGGGATGAAATTTTTCCTTTCATTTTGTTGTTGTATAAGTGCTATTGGGAAATAAAGTTCTCCGTAGATTACATCAAATTTGGCGAACACTGCAGTTCAATATTTTTTATGTTGTGTTGATAATAGTGAAAAATGTTTCGGTTTATTTGAGCCGCGAAAATTTGTTCCCGCAAAGCGCAGAAGTCCATCAATTCACAACACAAATTTTTTTCATAGATGGACATACAGTGATTCAGTCAGCAGATCAAATAGACCGCCTTGTCAACACAGGCCTCCACAGGCGGCCCAAGCTCCAGCTGTGAGTTAATCATATTGCGAAATAAGAGTTATGCTGTTCAGGAATATTTTACGAGCGCTCTTAGGATTAAAAAAATACAGTCAAATTCTCAATAAAAATACCTCACCTAACTTCCACACGGCATCACTTGTTATCCGACCGCTTACTATGTTGAAAAGAATCTATTTTAGCGAGTTATCCATTTCTAGATTTACTAACTATAAGAGAAGCCCTACGAAATATAGTCGATTTACAACGATAAACATTTAGAAATATGAACATTTTACGCGTAAGACTTCGTCTTAGAACAGGAATGACAGTGATGGCAAAGCAAGCTTAAAGCGGCAGAGAACGCCGGAAACTACAACGGACATACAAGATGTGCGTAAGATCTGTTGATTTCAGGTGTAAATTGTTTATATTTCGAAATATTTATCGTTCTAAATCGGCTATATTTTGTTCCCCATATTATTTCTTAAAACGCTTCCTATCGAAACTTAACACCAAGTCACACAACGCGTGACGCATCCACGAGTTTCTCGAGACGTGAGCTTGGGAGCTTGTGTTGTCAACAGAGAATTTCAGTAATACCAGTAACCGCAGACAAATCGCAAACAAAATAATATCTGTATGCAAAATAATAACTCTTAAATCTCTTAACCAGATTAACAGTTTATTTCATTCATTTAATTAATTTCCCCTACCTACAGAATGAGTGCAGTAACATGACTAGTGAAAAACGTGGGACTGAATGGCGAAGGTAACTTATATGCCCGGAAAACGCCTTTCCGGTAAAGCTTCGTATTACTCAAATTCGAGTAAGCCCTATCCTTATCTTTCTAGGCCGACTAAATGGGTTGTAGGAACCAGATGCTTTTTAAGAGCTTCGAAAAAAATTTTAGATTATTTAATGTTGCCAACGCGTGTAAATTATCTCTCATGAACTCACATTGACTAAGGGCCAGTTTGATAGACGACGGTGGGGGAGAGGGAAAAGGTGAGCGTACTTACCCCCCCCCCCCTTGCTCAACAACAGTAAATTGACAAAAAGTTAAGGTTAATGTTGGGTTAGGGGAGGGGAAGGTGGGCAGTTGCCCAGATACTTATATTGATCCGAGACCCGTTGACCACCTAGCTTGAAGCCGGTCAGTGAAAGCCAGACATGTTTGCACACTGGGCAGTAAACACAAAATTCAGAGAAGACTTTTCTTTTAAGAAAATCTTTTCACTCATGCGCTTGCTTAGTAACGACCGCCTTGATTGGGGCATGGAAGTTACAACTGTTCGGTTTTGTTTCACCTTATTCAAGGTTAATGATATGAAATGTTAGGCTAGGGAGGGCTGCACAACAGATGGACTGATCACTATCATAGAAGCCGAAACTATTAATGATATAGTGCAATCTATCCTCCCATGACGTCAAATGCGATTTTTGTGACTGGGAGTCAGGTGGCACGTCTTCAGATCAAAGATAGGAAAAACCGCGGCTGACCCCTAAAGCTAAAGAGGTGTCTTGTTTTGTCTTGAAACCGGACGACTGTTTTATGAGAACAATTTTCAAGGCAAGTGGAAACAATCAAAACTGCCCCACTATATCCTCTACATGCTACGTGTAGAAAGACCGGAAATGTGTTTTATTTTTCAGACCAAAATAAACCTGACGATGAGTTTTCAAAATCGTGCTGCGGTCAATCGCTGTACGAGTTGCAATTGAAACGGGAAGTGACCCTAGGTAGGGTGTTTCCTGTTAAAGTTTTAATGTTATTGTTGTGACGCTGTTAAAGTGGCGGGGGCTTAGGGTTAGATCCAGATCAGTGAAGAGCTTGACAGCTCGCCAAAAGCAATAAACGATTCCCTCAAGGTTGTTTCAGAAAAATGTGGTCTTCGCTCGAGTGAAATTACAATATGATACATAGATAGGAGCAAAAAGCTTGTAGAGAGCACCACGTTTTGCTGAGAGTACCACGCTTTGCTAAAAGTACCGGGAGTCTTGATCTGTCCTCTTTCATTTCTTCTTTATTATCTGACTGTGTTGTATGATCTACAAACCACTACTGCTATGTTCTTTGCTGAGTTCTAATAGCAAATGATTCCCCTCTAACAATCTCTCCCTCTCTCCTCTCCTCTCTATAGCTAATAATTTCTATCTCTGGTGCGCGCTTCTGCATGCTTTATGCCTTCTGTCCGTAGGCTCGAGGCACGCCAACCAAGAGTCCTTAACAGATAAAACACCTCTAATCAGTACAGTTAGCCAACTTGCTAAGACTTTCACGAGTCTTATAAATGAATAACACCGTATTGAACCCTTCTTATCAAACAATCGAAAGGTGGAACAAGCGAAGATTATTAAAGGTCAAGTACAAGATCAGTAGTGAACCAAGTCAGCATGCCCATTAATGGAATTTATTGCGGGATAAAAACTAAACGATGTAAGCGTTGCACCCGCTAAAGGTAAGAGCTGAAAGCTTAAATCGTAAAGCTCATCAAAACCGAAGCAAAGAAACTCCTTGAGAGGGTTAAGCCCTGAACGAACACGGACGTGATAGATGAGGGAGAGGGGGAGTGGGGGAGTGGGGGAGTGGGGGACCTTAAACCAATAGAGACACTTCATAAAACATCCCTATTAGTCGTATTTCATATTATTACGAAAAGAGAATTTTATGTGGGATTAGCGTGCATCGTTCTTCTAAGGGTGTTAGTCACTTCCGGTTTTCCTTCCTCCAATGAAGCTTTAATGAAAGGACAAAAAGGACCACTATTAAATCTGTTTGAAATGAGTTTTAAATCGTATTCTTGATTTTAGAACTTCACTCAACACCGACGTTTTGGCAAAGTGACGACCATTGTTTTCCAGTTTCCAGTAAAGCTTGTACTTCCGGTACGGCGGCGTTTACCGCAGACGAGAAACTGTGCTAGTCAGTCTTCTTCGAAATCTTCGTTTTATGTAACGCAGTTCTCCTTCTCAGGGCTGAACCGTACTCGTAACTTCCATTTCTTCTCTACTAGTTGAGTACGATTTATCACAGCTCACGGTAGAGCTTGCTGAATTGAGGTATACATCGCACATTATTTCGAGAATATTTCAACTGACTGATACAAAATTACAAGAGATGTGAGAGATTTGTAAGTGTCAACTGAGAGTTTTCCACAGTTTTCTACGTTATCACTCGCTAATTCGTTACCAGTCCACGGGACACTTTCAAGACAAAATAAGAGCACTTTACCGAGTTTTAAGGTTTCTGAAATTTTTCTTCTATCGGAATTGGTTTGTACACATAATAAGCTAAATATTTACACATACAAAAATTTTGTGTCATAGGCACTTTAAGTAGTGTTCATTACTGCGAAGATTGCTTCAAACTTTATGTCATAATCCACAGTTCACATGTGCGATTTTCATATATTTACAATCAAGAAAAAAATTCAGTCAAACTGAGGAAGTTTTTTTCTTGATTATTAATGGCACCAATGCATCGTCCACCTCAGCTTCATCATACAAGCGAGCAATGCAAGCGACTGAAAGAAAGAGAAAAAGAGACAAAAAAGATATAAGAGCAGCACCATGACACAATGATGTCAAACTTAGGTAGAGTGAATTGACCCTCTTATCCCTGGGGATTATACCAGCAGCGACAAAAAGTGTTTTTCTTCTAAAATAATGTGATACTTGTCCAATACGTTCAACCCTTCTGATACCAGCATAAGAGGCTCCCCAAGTTGCGATACAAAAAAGTATTTGAATCGTACCTCCTTTTGCGGTTGCCTCGCAGGAGTTCCATCTCCAGCCTGTCGTCAATGCTGAAAGGAATTTAAAAAAATTATCAATTCATGGGAAACTGCTACCTAAAAAAATTTAGTGATATGGAGGCATGACTTGACTGGGCTTCCTGTGGCATAGAGAGAAGTGGCGAAAAGGGCTCAGACAATGTCAAGAATGACACATAGATCAAGATAATGCAAAGATGACACAAGAAGTTGTCATCGGTAGCCTTTTGCGCCTGGTTTTTCGTCGATTTTTTATAACTATCAGTTAGGAGCGAAAGACGATTGCGCGTTGAGCAAATACCTTATTCATACCAGCAAAACATGCTTTGTTAAACTGGTTATTACTGAATGAAAATCATAAACAGAGAGCTGAAAAACTTAATTTTCCATAGGATTCAAGTACTTGCTAACTTGCTTTTCCAATGTGCTATATATTAACCATTTAACTCCCGGATCAAAGTCGTACTTCTCCTTACTGTCAACCATACAACTCTTATAATGTTAGTTCAGAGAATTTAGTATTGGATCAACTAACTATTACCATATTGATATTTTCTTAATTCTCGTCACTTATCTGGTTGGTATTGTATTGATATTCTAAGGAGAAATTCTGTCTTGGTCACTCATGGGAGTTAAAGGGTTAAGTCAAAAAATATTCGGTGAAGTAGTTTCTACGACGAAAAAGAAAACTAAACTGTGTTTGACAAAACAACTTTAAAACATGTTTAAGCTTTGGTGTGAGTGGAGTGTAAGAGAAGCATAACAGATTTAGGTAATTTTATGCACAACATTCTGGTTCCTTCCATACACTGTGTCGTAGCTTCTGTCAACTCGTAAAGCAATCGTCGCTACTTAAAGATACTAACTTATAATTAAGAACCAAGTTTCAACAGCTCACCTGCTGTTTTCGCTGCCATCTTTGTCACAGGGCAATTTTACTTGAAAAGCTCTAAAGCTAGTGCTGGAGTCGTGTAGCCCAACAGCTATGAGCCGCTCTTTACGACAAGCTGCTAAACAGGACCATTCTCCTTCCACAGGGAGGACACTGAGTAGGTCACCAGACTTGACATTAAAGAGTCTAAGGCACTTAGCATTCTTAACAAACGAACTCACAATAATTTCCTCATCACTGATAAACTGGAAGCCAAAAGGAATAGGCATGCATGTGATGCAAAAGAGTGTGATTCCCGAAACTGCATTAACGATCATCAAATCCTCTCCAAACCATTGCCTTTGCAAAATGACAAGACTTTCATCTGGAGAAAATAGCCCACACAAAACGCTCATGTCCTTTTCCCAAAAAACGGTTTTATCATTCGACAACTGAACAGTTCGATCATCAGAGGTTATCACGTGGCATTTATCGTTGCATGCAATGCAGTGTTTTCCATGGGTAAACATTGTTGCTTCAATTTCACCTGAAACTGTATTTATGATGTTCAACTCAAACGTGTCTTTAGCACAAAGCACACGCTCTCCTGATACTGGGATAATATCTGCAATTTGGTGCAAATCGGGCCAGCGTCGAGTGCACTTAGACAACTGAAAATTCCATAGTTCAGGTGAGTCTTCATTTATTGCCAAAATTACACCATCTCTGACTGGTACAAGCCACGTTTGCTCTGCATTTTTCGGTAATCTCTTCTTTGCTCTGAGCTCTCCATTCTTTACATCCCAAGCCTTAACCCAAGGTACAGCGGCTTCATTAACGACATATAAAGTCTCTCCATCCAAAGAAAACGCTACACCGCTGACTTGAGTTGAGGAAATACCTGCTGCGTCATTGGAATTATTGGTATTCCGCATTACAATGTCGGTAGATACCTCATACTCTCCAAGTAGAGTATTTTTATCTAACACAAACTCTGTCGATGGAACTGTACTATGTAATATCCAGGGTAGAGGATCTCCATGCAAAAAACCACTTTCGCTGGGTAAATCATATCCTTTGCTTAAATTTGTTGGACTTTCGACTAAAGAAAGGTTAGTTGAAAAGGTTTGGCTCATCTTCTTTACATTGACATCTAAGACATACTGTTTTGAAGAAATCAAGTCGGCTGTAGACTCGTGCAGGCAAATAAGGTGTCGATGATCGGGAGTGAACCGCATCATTCCGCATACTTCGGGGAGTTTTGTTTGCGTCAGTGTCTTAAAACTTTCCCTGACATCAACCAAATCAACAGAGCCACTTGAATAAGAAATTGCTAAAATCCTTCCATCGCGAGACCAAGCAAAGGACAACACATCTTCCTTTCTTGTTGTACGAGAGATCTCTAAACCAGACTCTAGACTCCACAAAGCGATGCATTTAGAGTTACGTGGACAGTCAGTTAGTATGGCGGTCTTGTCTGCCGAAACTGAGCAAACTTTAAACTCGCATTGACTTTTGGGGAAAAGTGCCATCAGGTCTCCTTTATAGGAGTAAGCTTGACTGAGAACTCCCGGTAAGACAACTTCCTGGAAGGGATGAAAAACAACTGAGCGGTAAATTGATAACACTTGTGAACATGGCACCATTCTGTACGCACGTTTAAAATTCGGCCGAAATCGCTTGGTGACAATCACAGCACGATTCCATAGCAGTTTGCCAGTGTTCAAAGACCAAAATTGAAGCGTACCGTCCTTACATTCGCAAACCATGTAGTCTCGATGTGGTGAAACATCGAAACAGGCTACTGCAGACGACATTTCAAATTGGGCTTTTAATGTTGTCATCTGAGTGTCCCTATGCTTGGATACTATGCACGGTATCTTGGAATACTTGCTCGTCAAAAGGATTAACGCTTCAGAAGACAGTTCAGGCCCTCCCTCATTCAAGACAGTTTGGAAGATCACATGAGGTAGTTGCGTTATGTCAGCGATGAACTTTCTCAACAAAAACAATAGAGTACTAAGCGCATTCTGAACATTTACATTCAACTCATTAAAACCCGATTGTTTCTGAACAAAATCGATGTCTTCTGACGCTGCTGTACTGTCTGCACAAAGCTTCAAATACACAAGTTGTAAGTCTATGACATATTTATTTACAACTTCCTCCAGAAGACGTTTGTCAAAACAGTTTCCCACTTCCAACATGTGTTTAACACCATGCTGCAAGGCATACTTTGTGGTGCTGTTAAAAGCTTCGCTGTGGACATCTTTATGCTTAACATCGTCAAGTTGCTTGGCACAAAGATTAGAGAGAATACGATGGCCTTCCCTTTCTTCCACGGTGAAATCGTGCTGTCCATAGGAGGCCATGTCAGTTAACCAGTCCTTAACTGACTTGTGAAAGAAGTAAATACGGTCATCTCGAACAGGTAACAGAGATGAAATGCATGTGATTGCCTTCCTTACTTTTCGCCCATCAGCTAAAGAGTTTTTACCTGACAGGATCATTTCAGTGACGAAAGGTACTGGCAAAGGTTCTCTTGCAAACACGAGTGCGCTTAGGAAAGTTAAGAACTGCTCCTCTTTGACGTTCAGCTCCTTGGAGAGTTCATTTTCTAAACGTTGGAAGTACGTCTGGTAAACAGAGGAAATTCCAGAGGGTAAAGTACTGTCCATGCTGTCAGGAGTAAGGAGACGCACATTCTGACTTACAAACTCAGCCAGCAAATATGCATATAAAATAAGTCCTTCCGATTTTTGAACCAGTTCGGATATGACGATTTCTTGATAACCTTGTTGAATTAAACAACCTAGTTTTTTTTCAAATAACAACCGTATGTCCTTTAAACTTTCCTCATCGTCTGGCTTCCACTAAAGAGGTTGGAATTTCTTGAGACTGTCTGAAATGTTTATTTCTGGACGAGTTGTTACGAGAAATCGAATCCAACATGGAAGGTTGATAAAGTGTTCAGAGATAAGCTCAAGCAGCTCATTGCGTCCGCGGTATTCACTTTCATCCAATCCATCGATCACCATAAGAATGTTTTTGTCAGGAGCTTTTAGGCTTCTGAGAGGTACTTGAAACAGCAATTCAAACAGCTCTTTAACTTCCACGTTTTTAAGCTCGATTCCGAGATTCCTCGAAAGTGTATTAACAAGAGCTTTCTGGTACTCAGGAAGTGATTCTGACAACTGGCTTGCCAAGGACTGAAGCATCACTTTCGGATTCCTATGGCGTGCCTTATCATGCTGACAAAAATGGCTGCAAGACAATCTGCCGGTTTCTTGTAGCTTTTTGCAGAGAACTGCAGAAATGACCGATTTCCCCATTCCTGCATTTCCACTGATCACAGTTACACGATTTTGAGAGCTCCTATCGTCCAACCAATTCTCTACTTTTGTGAAAATGGACACACGAGTTCCTTCGAGATACCTTTCTGTGTGATATTTTACCTCTTCTTCTGAGTCAATTTTCGCGATTTTCGTCAGAATTTCATCCTCTTTGTGTTTTTTACCTTCCTCTGTCGTATTTTTCTCTCCATGCTCGATGTGTTTTAAGTCGGCAAGATGCTTTTCTTGATTTCGAAGGACTTTCTCAAGTTTGGATTTTGTTTCTTCAACTGCTTTATAATCTTCTTGATGTATCTGATGCAATTTATACATAACTTCCTGTGTGTCAATTTGAGTCTGATGTACCTCTCTCAATCTGAAATTGCTATCCTCAAGTAACTTACGGTTTTCTAACAGCTTCTTGCCTACCTCTTTCACGTATTGCTCTGATTTTGTTTGTGATTGAGAAATCTCGTCAAGTTTGATCTTACTTTCTGCTACTGCTCTGTGGTCTTTAATAGAAGTCTGAAGAAGTTCTTTGAGACATTGTCGCTGTTCTTCCATTCGTTTGTGTTCTTCACGCTGGAAATTGTGTATGTGGTGAAGTTTAAAGTTGCTATCTTCAAATATCTGGTGACCCTTAAGCTGAGTCTGGCGAATATCTTCAATACTTTGTTGCACCCCAGTTTGCGAGTGATGGATGTCATTCAACCGTGACTTGATTTCTTCTTCACTTTCACACCATTCAAGTAACAGGTCAAGATACTCCTCCTCTCCACAGTTTTCTGCCTTTAATCGATCTATTTCTCCCTGATTCAAACCAAGAGCAACAAGCACAACACTAATATCCTTCCAAAGAGAGGAGAAAGTGGGCGTGTCGATACTAGTGGTGGACAAGTGACCATACAGCTCATTCCGGAAGAGCTTCACTCGCACGAGGTTGGCTTCAAGAGAGGTGTCACCTGAAGAAGGCTTTGCATGCCATCCAAATGGGGGAGGGGATAGCCCGCATATGTTAGTTAAAAGAAGAAAGAGAAGAGTAATGTCAAAAGTTTTGGAATCTGGAGTCACTCCCCCGGGTGGGTATAATAGGTCCCACTGAGCAACGCGCAAGACCTTTTTCTTCAACAAATTACTCAAGATTGAATAGTTAGCACTAAGACCCGCAGAGAGATGCAAAGGAGGGTGATAAGTGTCAAAAACATTTCGTAAAACTGTTGTTCCACCATCAATGAGAAGTCTGCTGAGTTTGCCTCCATTTGTCGTCCTTTCAGAGCTGACCAGGGTTGAAGGTGCAGCAGCAGTTGCCATCTCCTCTTGTACTTCAGAGTCTGAATCCTGAGCAAAAAGCATAGTTCGGACAGAGAACGTTAAATTTCATTTTCTCGTTACTAACAAACTCAATTAACTTATTTTGACCTGTACATGTCGCCAAGAGTTCATAATCTCTTGATGTTGCGAAATGATCTTGACTTGAGAACTATAGTAAAAGAAATTAATGTACGTGCTTAGGTCATATTTTTCAAGTAGGTAAGCATTCTGGGTTGTTCAAAGTATTGCTTTCGTTGTCGAGTAGCATTCACTGCTATTACACCAGACATTGTAATTTTTTTCCATATCTCCTTGCAGAACAAATATAAGACAATTTGAGGTCTGTTCCCAAGGAACTCAATTTTTCAAATTTCTGAATTTCTGAATTTCTGGCACTCCTTTCCTGTGTAAGTCTCAAGTATATGTTTTTTTTAAGTGCCAGCTATTGTTGTAGTTGTTTTATCTGTGTTTAATTTTTTTCCTTCGTGATCTGAATTTGACCTGAAATATTATATTTATTATATGGAATTGCCCTTATTCATACCGATATTTTATAGTTATAAAATGGCACACTAAACAGAATAACAAATAAAAAAATTAAAAGTGAACGGTATTTTGAATGCAAGACAGCTGAATTAATAACATGAAATATGGAAATATATTGAGCTTTTCTAAATGTTTCGTTCACCCATGATCTCCTCTCAGTATCCTTATGTTTTGCCACGCTGTAAAAATTTCCCCCCAAGAATCATTCCCAACAAGTAGGTATGTAAAGCCTACACATCCAAAAATATCATAAAAGTATCGATAAAAATCTTGAATTTGCGACTTGAAAGGCAAAAATTAAAAATTCGAAAAGTATATACATTGCTGATCCTAGCAGTATGCAGGACGCTTGTGATATGAACTTCGTAATAGACCTCGCTCACCGTGGAGTTTCTGTGGCTCAGTGGTTAGAGCCGATTCCTCATGGGGACTCAGAATTTTTTCTTTATTCCACGCTTGTGACAAGACGAAAAACATCTTTCTCTATGATTTGTCATGTGCATGATAATGGGTCTAGACACTAACACATTTTCTTCGTTTACCGGTTCCTTCCACGTCTACAGTGTCCGGAATTTCTCTACAATGGAACTCCAAAAAATGGATTCATGAGTTTAAAATTTTGTTTCTCTTCACTGAAGTATAATTTAAACCAGAACGTTAACTTTTCTTCATCTCGAGATCGCGATTTTTTGTTAGAAAAAAGGAAAAATAGGGGGCGTGGGAGTTTTGGTGTTTCACAAAAAATACAAGCCGTTTTTCGTATTCAAAAAATATAAGCCGTTTTTCTTATTCAAAAAAAAAAGGCTTGACTACCTTATTTCCACTTAATTCCGTTGTATTGATATTGGTTATCGGAAACGATGACCCAAATCATTCTTACATCCGCTTCCTCAGTTATGACCACGAACAAAAGTTGAGAAATATTAAAGCATAGTCCATTGGTAAAACTTTGAAACAGCATAAAGATCTTTAGAGCCAGAAAACGTTCTCTGTCACAAATCATTTGCCATTTTTCAGTCCAGATGGGAAAGATAAAGGCAAAGTTTAGATGGCTCAGTTTTTGAAAGTCAGTGTGTTCGCAATTTATTTTTCACATGGCGTGGCATAGCGTGACATAACGTGACATGGCGATGCTAGCTTCAAATGCAAAGAGTTACTATGCGGAAAGCCGTCGTAATGCTCTTCTTCTGCAAGTGACGTCAGGTAAAAACCACTCAAGCAACCAGACAAACAGCATTAAGTTTGTTCACAATCGATAGTTGTTGACAGACAAGAACTGAGGGGAATGATATCCCGATCTTCGCCGCATTTAGTGATTGAATTCTATTTACAGATGATGATGTATACGATTGACATAAAATCAGTTTTTCTTCTCCATCTGTTAACCCATGATTTTCGTTCAGGAATTGTAGTGCGCCTCGATATTAATTGTTGCTTCAAGACATCAATAGGCAGCTTACATGATTGCCCTCACGCCTCTGGGGCTAGCAGTCTTTTAATTTTTTCCTACTGAGTCACAACTTCCTACCTACATTTTTATCTTACGTTTATTAAATTGGCTTATTAACCTAAATTAACCATAACCGTGCACTTGTCGATCATGATGAGCGTTAGTCAAGTTATATATCGCACTGTTCTTGATACAAATTTTAGCATTACCCGACGCATTTCAGAGGACGTGTTGTCCTAAAATTACGAGATCAATTCCAAGCTTCACCTGACCATAACTAAACACTGTCTCTTTCAATTTGAAATTGAAAAGCAGCGGATGTAAATTAAGAACAGATGACTTGAAGAAATTCTCTTACTCGTCAAATGAAATCTCTCGCCTCGGACTTGTTCTTTGACGACCGGTAAACATCGCCGAAAGTCGAAGCCATTGTACTGATTTTACTTTAACTCATATCGAAAAAAACCGGCTTACAGGTCGATACAAGGTCTTTTTGGATAATTTAAATATGCTGGGCAAGAGATGCATGCTCTCAACTGTAATCATGGCTTACGTACCTGATAATTGAGGAATAATTCTTAAGGATTGGCCATCCGAGAAAGAAGAAGATTAACTACACAGTTGAAAATATGTGTTGCCTATCGATTGGCTTTTGTGTATTCAGTAGTTTACGTTACTCCTCTGATTCCAGTGTACCATGCCGTTTCCCTCGGTTGTTATTCTATCTAAATAGTTAATGCAAATCTTACCGCCGATTAGTTACGTTGGAAAACGAGGAATGCCGGAATTCGAAACCGAAACCGGAATACTCAAAATGCGCGGAACTCCCAGGATGACCGAAAAAATAAAAAATATTGAAATTACTTAATGATTTAAAATATAAACTTTAATAAATAAATAGTTAATTAATTAAATAAAAAATATGGTAAAAATAAAAATACAAGGGAAAAAGACCAGTTCTTTATAAATAAAACAAAAGAGTGCAAAATTTCTCTCGATAAGATGAAGGGGACCATGTGACGTTACAAAAAATAACTACCTATGGCACTGTTCACTGGGATGTACGTAGTAGAATTACATGTAGCTAACAGTCTACAAACTGATGCCGAAGATTACTTCAAGGTAAATAGACCAGAAGCGTGGTTAATTATTGACAGACCCCGAGTACTGTGGGTTCTAAGTGGAAAAGTAGACGTAAATACGATAAGTACTTGGCGAGCGAACCCAAAGTGTGACTGCGTTATTCCCTTTGAAGGAGGTTCTGTTCTAAGTGATTTGTGTGAGATAAAACAACTAGATTTATCTGACTATTGACAGTCTCACTATTGATATTGACAGTCTAATGACGCACTTCCGTTCATTGCTCAATATGTTCTAACCCGCAGCCTTACAACTCAATCAGTCTCGGTTCTCGCCTCAAGCGCGTCACCAGCTCGCTCGATTTTTCAGTTCCTTCCCATCTCTCTCGTTTACTAATTTCTTGTAGTGTAGCTTTCCTTGTCTTCATGTGTTGTAACTTTGTTACCTTCGTCAGGAGTTTATGATTGTATTTTTTTAATCAGGGTGGGCGGGTCTCGTTTAGTTATTACCTGTCAATCGATAAACTGCCAGACTGTCACGCCAACACTGCTTGTTGTTTTATTGTCACGGACGTGTTTATCATTGTTTAGAAAGAAACCTTGAACCATGTCGTGTTCATTAACTTTATCAAGAGTATAAATCTCCACGCGCCAGTAATTTTTAAGAGCAACGCCTCTTTCAAAGTTATCTCTAAAACTGGTAAAACTGTGTTTTATTAATAAGAAAGAAGTATTTTAAGGATTTAATCCAGTTTGCGCAAAAACAAGGTGATGATATTTTAATATCCGGAGCATTTAACAAAAACCAAGCATTAAAAATTTTCGAGAAATCGGAATGCTGTGCTCATATAAAATAATTTCATAGTTTACAGATCGATCTGTGTGACCTGAAAACCAATGCAATTTTTAAAATATTACGAAACAATAAATCACCGTCTCTTTCCCAAAGTTCTTGCCACATTCCATTAGAGAGAACGAGTCACCCTTCCAGTCTCCCAGCCACACCTGTAAGGTGCGAATCAAAGACGATCTGCTTTCCTCACATTTCTTCTGCAATATGAGCATCAAGTGCACCTTTCATTGCATTTTTGGTGAGTAAATTTTATTTTGATGATTATTGTGTATTTCGCATAGGACAAAACATGCCAGAGCCCCACACGGGTTGTCAGTAATGTCATGTAAGTCTTTTATATCAGCAGTATAGACGCTTTCTTCTTTCTTCTTCCGTTGCTCCCTTTCATAGCAAACCGCTCGTCTCTCGAAATTTGGAACTTGTTAAAAGGCTCTTTTATTTGGTAGAACTCAGATCCATTAAAAACAGCTAGAACAAGCTCAGTTTCCTGTTCATCTTCAATTAATTCTCTAACAGCCTTGGCAAAAGCTGTCTCGCCTAATTCTTTTTCTCCCGTTTTGTGTCTCAAGCGACGGTTGGTATTTTCAGAATCGTTTGTGTAAAATTTATCTGGTCGGTAACCAAGACCTGCCTCTGTCCGGAAAGATGCGATCATGGACTCCTTCATCATCCGGGCTCGATGAAGCATCCAATTATGGAAACTCGATGTCCCACACTCTTTTTGTTCTCTTCTAGCTCACGGTTCCTGCAATGAAGCCAGAACAGCATGGAACATATCTTCGCTGGTGGCATCCAGAAAACCCATCTCGTGAATTGCTCCTTCTTGCTTTCCAAAACTGTACTCGATATATTGTTGTGCTCTTTTATGCCGAGAGATACAAGCTTAGCCTCGATGTTTTTTACGGAAATAGAAAAAGCAACGAAGATGAGTGGCACTAGGAAAACTATCAGACAGAGTATCTGACAGTGCACTTTCTCCATCGGTAACAAAGACTAGCAACGGCTCAAGCTGGGTGTCAAGGCATTTCAATTTCTGAAAAAACTGCGCATAAGTACCTTTGGTTTTGCTGTGGTGGATGAAAATTGGTCCGACGAACACTGGACATTTATTACTTTTTCTACTACTACTGATGGTTATTACTATTTCTAGTAAGTGCATCACCATGAACAGTGCCGATAAGTGGTTATTTATTTAACGTCACCGGATCCTCAGAGAAAAATTTTGTATTTAATTATCTAATTAAGTTATGAATTTACCATCAATTAGTTAATTATAAATTAATTATTCATTTTCATTATATTCTTATTTATTTATTTATTATGTTTTTAAATTTATCATTTTTCGGTCATTTCAAGAATTCCGGATATTCCGAGAAGTCCGGTTCTGGTTTTGAACTCCAGCATTCCTTATTTTCCAACCTAACCGCCGATGAAATGGTCATAAAGGCTTTTGCCAGTTGTGTGGTCGTCCGACAATATCAGCTGCCAATACTGACATGTTTGATTTAAAACTTGTTTTTGTTCCAAGGTTGAAGTGGAATGAGGAACGGGTTGATGTCCGCATAGGGTAAAATGTGGACTGGACCATTGGACCCTTGGACTATTTTTTGGACGTTTTTTTAGACCTTTTTTCGTTTTTTTTTTTTTGGCACCATTTTTTGGACCGTTTTAATCAGGGGGAGGCAGACCGTTTGTACTTAGGGAAGGGTTGGGATGCAATCTACCAGTACTCAGGGAGGGGTGGTAGGCAGGACATACTATTAGTACGCAAGGAGGGGTGAGTGGTTGTTGTTTTAGTAAACGCTACTGATTAATGGAGTTTTCACTGGATCATACAAATTATTTTGAGCGCTTTTTCGACTGACTATATTTATGTCAAAATTTTGCGCTGGGCCGAAGCGTTTTTTTATTTTTCTGTCATGCAAATGCGAAACTAGCACCTGAACACTGGACTATATTTGTTATTAAAAATATCTCCAATTCCCGTTTTTGATCCTCCACTGTTGAGTCATGCGTGTGCCTTTTAAGGCGACTTGTGCCAGTGCTTGATGATAGCCACAAGTTATCACGAATCATCCATCAGTTGCTGTCAAAGCGTGTCATGTCGTATATTTTCTTAAAGGAGTGAAAGTGTGTTAAAAGCAATGATTATTAATAATGATTATTTCAATTCTGTATTCAAGACAACTTTGGCCTGAAGACATTGATTCCGCACCGACCAATAATTTCTGAGACGCAAATTATATACTCCGCTTTCATCACAGCGAAAATACTACAAAGGTTTTTAAGGACATTTCGAGTGTTTCGCAGAACTAGGTTAGTGGGAAAAGCCTCTTCTCAATGATTTCCCTTTACTACCATTTTTCATTTGATGCTAAAGGTAATCAAGGAAACAAGATCTTGGATCATCGAAAGTGATGAGTACTCATAAAGTAGACAGAGACACAAGACAACATAGCAGAGTGCGGGCTGCTTCATCTTTCTATTAATAAAAGCAAACAAAATAATAAACGGACAAACAATATTTGGAAAAATTACTTGGAGGGATGTATCAAATCTTTCTTAGAAAAAAGGTCTGAGCTAAACACTTAATGAAATCTTCGTAATTTGAGAAATACTTGAAATTGGAAATAGTTGTGTATATAAACTTAAAACGGTTGTAAAAACAACAGTAAATTGTAATCGTGCTCTCTTTCCAGTAATCCAGTAATTCGTGCCAAAATCGGTGAAAAATGTTTATGTACAGTTGATAAGTATTTCCTTATTTGCGAGCAAAACCTATTGTAGCCAGTCAGGCACGTAATCAGTTGTGTGTAGTATCGATTACATGAGTCAAGCAACAAGAGGTGAACCCCTTGAGTGCCCATTTAAGATTTCCAATCTTTTGAAAAATAAAAAGCCATTAGATACGGTTAAAACTGCATGTGTTTACCAATATTCTTAGAAATCTCCTTCCTAGCCCGTAGGGCGCTTTACATACAATGCCAGCCGTAGTTTACCGAGTAAAAGAGACTGTGCGTTCTCAGTAATGTGTGAGGAGCTGACAGAAAAGCTCTTCTAGTTGAGCTTCCATTCTGTCCGGCTTGCTTCATTCCAACTGGTAATTGAACCTAAAAAAAGAGGAAAAATAACTACCAGTTACAACAATGACATCATTGCAGGATAACATTAAGGTTAATTATTGTAAACAGAGTAAGAGAGAAGGTAAGTTTTTTCAGTATCAACATGACTGACTTTGAGTTTTAATGACTTGATCTACAGGTTAGTGTAGAATAGGCGAGTCAATTTAATGAGCTACAAATAATTATCAGTATGCTTTATCATTTTAAAGGAGATATAGCGGATCAATATCAGTATCTGGGCAACTGCCCACCTACCCCTCCCCTAACACAACATTAACCTTAACTTGTTGTCAATTGACTGTTGTTGAATTAGGGGAGGGGTAGGTGGGCAGTTGCCCAGATACTGATATTGATCCCATATAGCAATGCTACCTGACTAATAACTGTAATGGGACTGACTGAAGTCCGATTCGTTCCGTAATCATACGAGTGATTAACGAAATCGGACCACCGCGAGGCGGGAGTCCGATTTGTTAACCTCGAGTATGATTACAGACAGAATTGAACGACATGAAGTCCTGCTACTAATTAATAAAAATTATGACAAAACCAAGATATCGATTTACCTCGATGAAATGCTTGACAAAAGCGCGCGCACACGATGCGTTCGGTCCACTTACACAAGCATGACGTCTTAACCGTCCCTTTAACTGTCCTATTACACTGTCCAATCATAAGCATGACGTGTACCCTATCCTATCAGTGCTCAAATCGGGCTGGTGAGATATATGCAAGCTTGCCTCTTACTAGTAAGGAGATGGCACTTACGAGTAAATTATACCTCAAGATTCTACCTTCCTCTTATTACCAGAGGACAACTATTTGTACCCTATGCGTTATGGTATTTGGTTTCAACTTAATATTATTTCAGTTCTCTTTCATCCTTAGATTTCACCAATCATAACCGAATATATAAATCATTTTCTAACCTTTGTTTTCTACAACTTCTTTGGCTCTTGGTAATTCCACTTGAACAAATTTCATTCGGGTTTTTGACAATCCAATAGCAACAAGATGATTACTGAGGCAGGCACCTAAGCTGAACGGTTGCTCCCCAATGTCTAGCATGCTGAGCTGTTCGCCTGACCTCACATTGAGCAAACGAAGGAAATTGTCACGAGTGCAGCTAATCAGAATATCGCCGTTATCAACGAACTTGCAATATCGAAATCGTCCATATCATTGTACTGATCGACGTACAGTCAATAGTGTTCGGTGGATTGGTATTTTAGAGTTACTTCAAAATTATGCGTGACGATTCTTGAGAGCAGCAAAAATTCTCTGATCTTCTTCCTTTCACTTCCATTTAGTCTTGGTCAGTAAGCCTGCAAGTGATAAACACACATTTTAACTTCAAAGTGAATTGGTGCAGAGTTCCGAAATACATCTCGATAGTCTCAAAACATTGTTCATTGAAGGACGTTTGAATTTCAGCTTTGTTTTTCGAAGAACATAAATTAACAAAACCCGGCCTAAACTTATCCTTTACCCGTCCTATTGTCTAAGAAATGAACAAGCAATGTAAACTGCCAGTGGACTCTAAAATAATTACAATAGAAAAGATAAATCCATTGATTCAACTAAGCTAAGAAAATTATTGAATAAAACAGTCTGAATAAGTAAGGGCTAATAAAATCAACTATCTTATTTAATTATGATTTATACCGTCATTATTTAGATAATGATACAGCAGAAAAGAAGTTTGTGCATCCTTAGACACTGTTGGCGCATCATTATATAAGAAAACAGGCCATCGAAACAAATACCTTAGACCAATCAGAGTTTTTTTAACATTAATCACAACCCACCCCATGAAAATAAAATTTTAAAAAAATCGTCTTGGTATGCAGTAAACTATACCCGGAATCCAGTGCTCGGACAGAATGTCGTTCGAGGTGAGAAGGGTACTCTTAAATCTTAGTTTTGGAAACTAACTATGAACAGGACGTGCCGCAACATTACTATCTTTTAGACATACTAGTTATTTGCATAATTTGATCCAGCTAAAAAAAACAGAAATGATTGACGGTTCGGTTTCACGCTAAGAGACTAATACCTGAGGCATGGTTAAATTACCCTTGAATTCAAAACGTTGGTGCAAAGTTTCAACCAACATTTTATCTTGATAAAAGTATCAAATACATTACGATAAATGTGCACGGTAAGACTTAATCACGAACTTCATTGGTTGGGAGACTAAGGGGAAATTTACCGCAGAAAGAATTTCATTATCACATCTTAAGCGCCAATACAGAGTTTGAAGTTATTCGGCATTCATTGAATCGAAATAGGAATTAACAGTAGTATTTACTGCAACCAGACGCATCATTATGATCATTTCAGAAATGTTAAGAAATAGCTTTAGAATTTGTGCTTTCTATTCTATTACAGAGTGGCATTAAAAGTTTCATTATCATTAAAAGTACGATATGCTCATTCTTTACAACATAGTTGTGTACCGGAATTTCAAAATTGTGTTTAGAAATTGATGCAGTAGTTAATGGTAGAGCACAGTTTCGAGAAAGAACGCACTATTGATCTACGATTGCTTTCCTTTGAGCTTCTATTCATTTGAACGACCTCCAGCTTACGCTGTGTGCATTGTCAAAATTAAAAGCTCCACGCAGACCCTAACCTTTTTTCCTCAACACTCACAAATAATCTGGCAAAAGCATTGACAAGTAGAGGGTGTGGGATAGAGATGTTTCGTCAATGTAAAGCGGTCGATTATCTTTCAAACGAAACTGCACATTCACGCATTGAGAGCGGGAGTATTTACACCCAGAAAAAAAATCTTGATAGGAATTCTGGTATTAAAGATATTTTTCAGTTTGTCTCAATCTCCTCTTCAACCATCAGTGCTCAGTGGTACGATCAGTTTAAAATATTGAAAACAAGAGCTGCTGTGCTCTTTATTTGTATTGTAAAAATGTTATAGCAGCAAATTACATGAATGACTGACTTAAGCTCATTTTTACGCCAATGCACTCCAGAGAAAAACAAAGGATCAGTCTGCCTCGGTTAACCGCAAGACTTCTTAAGTGTATGAGTGTCTTTTTTTAGTATGTTTTTATCTTTAGCTGGGTTACGGGAGGAGGGTTGGGGGGAGATTGGGGTGAAGAGAAGCATGAAAAGAGTAGTTGATGCCCTGCAAAGATTCCGAGCTAAAAGGTTTCATTAGAGTGCCTGGGACACTTTTTTCTCCTGTCTGCCGGCGTTCTATAATGCAATGTCCAGACCAAAACATTGCATGACATTTTCTAGTGTTAACAAATTCAAAAGACAATCATACTTCGAGTATGAATGAAGAGTTAAAGTTGAGAGTAAGAAAACAAGCCGCACTTGAAAACAAGTCACGTGTTTAATTGCCCTCAAGCTATTGGCCAAAAACGACAACATTTGAAGCCCCGCTGGTGCATTTTCTCTTCTACGTCGCTTGAGATGTTTGAATTCTTCAGCTCAAACTGTGGAATTGACATCAATAGCAGCTGAAGGCGAGCCTTTGTATTTTACGAAAAAAAATTTATCGAATTTCTTCAATGCAAGCTAAACTGAAATCCTCATAACAAAAAGAAAAAAAGATGCAAATCGAGCAAACGTAACAGGTCTCGAATGTTGGATTCTCAAGGTGAAGAAGGCGTCGGAGGAGAAGTCCACATGTCATTGTACTGATCGGCGTACAGTCAGTATCGTTCTGTGGATTCCTTTTTGAGATTTGTTTCAATGTTACGTGACGATTCTCGAGAGCAGCAAAAATGCTTTAAGATTCTTCCATTCACTTCCATTTGGTTTTGGTCAGTGAGCCTGCAAGTGATAAACAGACATGTTAACTTTAAAGTGAATGGGTGCAGAGTTCCGAATGGCCACAAAACTTAATTCATTGAAGGACGTTTGAATATCAGCTTAGTTTTCTGAAAAGCATAAATGAACAAAAACCCGGCTTTAACTCATCCTTTCTCTTCCTAATGTGTATTAAGAAATTACAAGCAATGCAAACCGTCAGTAGATTCTAAAATAATTACAATAAAAAAGATAAATCTATTGATTCAACTCAGCTAAGAAAATTATTGAATAAAACAGTGTAAATAAGTACTTTAATGGCTTATAAAGTCGACTGTCTTGTTTAATTATGATTTGTACCATCGTTATAAACTTAAGTGAACAATAACAGATCAAAAGCCAACGCCTATAGATCCGTTACTTTTATACCTTTACGGTCTGATTCTTTTCTTCTTGGTAGCTCCACATGGATAAATTTCAATCTACCCGACGACAAACCAACGGCTACAAGATCTTCACGTGCGGAGGCCCCCAAACTGAACGGTCTTTCCTCTATGTCGAGTATGCAGAGCAGGTCACCGGTTCTTATTTGAAACAATCGAAGGAAGTTGTCACTAGTACAGCAAAGCAAGGACTCGTCGTCACAAGCAAATTTGCAGTCAACAATGTCATCGCGGTTTTTAAGCAGACTCTGCCTCGTTTCGCCGCATCTAGCATCAAGGATATGTAAACCATCACCTCCACCGAGGGAACCCCAAGTCACAATAAACTCTTCTGTGGGCGAAAAAATAAGCCGGGGCGAAAAAGATTCTCCAAAATACTTGCTACTCTTTCTTTCCCACAAATTTTTGTGGGAGCCGTTCTTTCTCAACGAAAATGTCAACTCTTCTATTTCAAAAAAGTCATCGTCTATTTCCTCACAACTGCAGACGAGAAACTCACCCCGAATATTGCAGCAAACAAATTTAATAACAACGTCATGAAAAACCTTTGTTTTCCCAGAAAAGATAAACTCCTGATTGGTAACGTTGAAGATGTCCACTTCAAGCATTCTATCGGCGGTTAAGCTTAAAAGAGGAAAACACAGTTGCATCAGTGCAAAATCAAATGAGTTGGGTGAAATTGCATCATCTGAAATTTCTGTTGAATCATGCACACCCGAAGGTGTTTCAGTGTCCACTGGTGAATACGAAACTCCCAATTCCGGAAGGTGGGTTCCTTCAAATAACGGATATTGGCTTGTAACCTCCTTTTCCGTTAAATAATGGCTCTGCCCTTGACAAGCTATGAGTTCATGTGATACAGGAGAAAGCCTTTCGTAGCCACTCAATTTGGGAAGAGGTCGAATACGTCTGGTCAATTCAAAATTCCACAGCTCTGGTGCTCCATTCCCCATACTAAGTACAACGCCTTCTTTCACAGGGAGAAGAAACAGAGACGGAACAAGGAAAGACTTCTTCGGCGTTAAAATTTTTTGATTCGACAATCTTAAAACGGTCACTTCGCAAGACCTGTGATCCGAACAAATGGAATACAGAGTATCTCCCTCAGGTGAAAGCATCACCTCATTGACTGCTGAGCTTTCAGAGGAACAATCTCGATGACTCACGTCTACCAACGCAACGTAGTTGAAAGATGGGCTACTGGCCAGTATTGAATTGTCTGATAACCTCGTGTAAAACCCTGCACTTAAATCTGGAAAAACACGCCTTACACTCTTCACCAGACAATTCCCTCTATTTTGCTTGTAAACGTCGTCTAAGTCAAAAGTTCTTAAATCAATAGGCCATAAAAAAAAATTGCCTCTCGGAAGCAACGGCCATGAGACGCCTGGCGAGGAAGAGAATAGATCTTCCTTTTGGAATGAACATCTTTGGTACTGATTCTCACCATTCCACACCCAACGGTATTCATTGTATCCAACGTCTTCGGACCTGAAACCTAGATAACCACAAGCGAGGGTGTACTTAACATTGAAGGCGAGGTGCATTAGTCCACATAGGATATACTTGCTTTTCCACAAACATTGTCCCTTCCATGTTTCCAAGTCAATAATTAACACAGACCCAGGACTATCTGCAACCGCGACGAGTGATCCATCTTGGGAAATAGAAAAAGATGCAACATTTTCTCGCAAAGACATGCACCATAGCTTCTTGCCATCTTCCATGCTCCACAAAGAGAGTCTCTTTGGATCATCACCACAGTCAGTTAAAATTAATCTTCTCTCTCCGGAAAACGCACAATTTGAAAAAAAGCAATCGCTTTTCGGAAAACGTTCATAGGATTCTCCATTGAGGGTGTAAACATTTCGCAGGCATCCCGGTAGGACAAATTTTCCACTTGCATCAAAAACTACTGAGCGATAGAAAGTCAAACCATACTGCTTCCTGCGATATGCTCCTTCATCTTGTATTAGACCGCCACGGTTTGAGGTTTCAAATTCTTTCGCAATTAGGGAAGGTCGATTCCATACTTCATTCCCTGTCTGAAGAGACCAGAGATGAATTGTTCCGTCTCGGCATTCGCACACCATATAATCCATTTCAGGTGAAACATCGAAGCATGCCACACTATCTGAACAGTAAAATCGACCTTGTACCCCTCCTCGCTCTTCTTCTTTGTCTAAGTATTTCATGTACGAGGCATGAGGAAGCTTGTTTTCAAGGATTGCTGCTGCTCTAAGAGATAACTCGGGGGAGCCTTCGTTGACCAAACTTTGAAACAAAGCTTGTGGGTGGTCTTTCAACAGATAGGAATGTTTTCGAAGGGCTTTTGACAGATAGCTTAACAAAGAATAAGTTCCCTCTTGCAGTGAGGCGAGGTTGACGTTCCTTTGAACACGTTGGAGATCCTCTGAAGGAACCACGCTGTTCACACAAAGTCTGCGAAAAATGAGTTCTAAATCTATGACATAAGATTTAACCAGGTGATCTACGTTGTAGCTTGTTGAATGATCACCCAGTCCATCCAGCTCGGTCATATGCTGGACACCATGTTGCAATGCGTACTGTTCAGCGTCGTTGAACTGGGAATCAAGAAGCTTCTTGTCTTTAATTTTGTCAAGCTCAGCAGTGCAAAGGTCGAAGAGGATCTGATGCCCTTCCTTCTCGTCTACGATGAATTCATGTTGACCATACGACGACGTATTTGTTAACCAATCTTTCACGGACTTGTGGATGAAGTGAACTCGATCGTGGCAGATTGGCAAAAGAGAAGAGATACAGGCGATTATTTTATTTACCTTTCGTCTGGCAGTGGAACAGTTCCCAGTAGGTTGTAGTATTCTGGAGGCCAAGGCCAATGGTAGAGGCTCTCTGGAAGCGGCTAGGGCGCATAGGAAATGTAACACTTGTTCTTCTTCAATCTTGAACTCTTTGCAAAGTTCCTTTTCTAACCGTTTAAAATGATCAAGATAAACGGATGAAATACCCGAAGGCAATCTGCTCTCCACCTCCTCGACGGTAATTGGCGAGGCATTCTCTTCGAGTGCAGCACTAAGAAAATATGCAAATAGGAAAATACCCTCAGTCCTTTGAACCAGTTTGTCCAAGAGCACATTCTTATGTTCTTGCTCAAGTTGCTTTCCCAGACGTAGTTGAAAGAAACGCTTGATGTCGCTTAAGTTCTCTTCCTGTTTTTGGTTAAGGTGTATGGGTTGCAGATGCTTCAGGCTCTCCGTAATGTTTATTTCTGGTCGGGCTGTCACTAGAAATCGAATCCATTTTGGGAGCTTAAAAAAATGCTTGCCAACGACATCGAGAAGCTCGTTGCGTCCTTGATATTCACTTTCGTCCAAGCCATCTATTACCATTAAGATGTTTCTTCCTGGATCTTTAACAGCATTAAGAGGTTCCTTCAAAAGCAGAGCAAAGAGCTCTTCGACACCCATGCTGTTGAGTGGTACTCCCAGATTCCTTGATAGTTTTTCCACGAGAGCTTCCTTGTACTCGGGTAAGGTGTGCGTCAAATGACAGGCCAAGGATTGAAGCATCAGCTGTGGATTTCGATAGCGCACGTTGTTGTGCTGACAGAAGTGGCTCCCTGACAGTCGACCAGCTTTTTGCATTCTCTTACACGCAACAGCGGAAATAACTGACTTTCCCATGCCAGCATTGCCACTGACGACCATTACTCGATTTTCAGAGCTTTTGTCGTCTAACCATTCATCCATCTTTTGGAAGATCCACTCACGGGTTCCTTCCTGGAATCTTTGCGCATGATATTCAATATCCCCTCGGAAGTCGACCTTCGCTAGGTTTTTAAGGGCCTCAACTTCCCAATGATCTTCTCTCTTCTTCTTTTCGTACTCAGCTACCTGTTTAAATTCTTCGATACCTACTTGCATTTCTTCAACAGCCTCAAGAGTTTTTGCTTGGCAGTGGGACAATTTCTCCAATTTAGACTTGGTATCCTCAAGTGTTTTCTGGTCTTCCTTTTGGTTTTGACGTAGATCTGCAACGTCTTCATGCATCTGTATCTGGAAATTCCGTATATCCCTCAGCTGTGACCACGTATCTTCTTCACTCTCAGACCACTCACGTAGCAAGTCAATATAGTCTTCCTCTCCACTATGTTCGGCTTCTAATCTATCTATTTCTACCTGGTCAAACCCAAGATCAACAAGGACTGCGCTAATATCCCGCCACAGAGACAAAAACACTGACATTTCAACGCCAGTGGTGGACACGTGGCCATACAACTTATTGCGGAAAAACTTCATTCGAGCAAGGTTAGCCTCGAAAGAGGTGTCAGTAATAGGTGGCATCGCGTGCCATCCTGAGGAGGGAGGGGTGAGGCCACACATGTTGGTCAAAAGGAGAAACAGGAGAGTGATATCAAATTCTTTAGAATCAGGTGGATCCCCAGTAGGTGGGAAAAGTTGGTCCCACTGGGCTAAACGCAGAACCTTTTTCTTGAAAAGAGTGTGCAGTGTTGTGAAGTGAGAGCTGAGACCAGCAGCTAGTTTGGTAGGGGGGTGAAAGGTATTGAAGCATTTCCTCAAAACTGCTGTACCGCCATCGATAAGAAGTCTGCTGAGCTTGGCTCCATTCGTCTTCTCTACAGAACTGGCAAGTGATGAAGGTGTGGCAGCTGCCATACCTGGTGCTTTAGGGCGTGGATTCTTTAGCGAAGGTTACTCGTCAGAATAAGACTCGGTCCTCAACATCTCCACTGCGTTCTTCTTATGAAACAGTCGTTGTAAGGGTGCCTTTATTGGATATTTGTAGTCAAATGATGTTCTAAAATAACCTGTACCTGTGTGAAACTAATGAAAAGATGCTTCATAAATTTATAGACAACACGTTTAAAGACCGTAACATTGTCGCTCAAAAGCAAAGCCAAGAAGGCTAGTTTGCTTGCAAATTAAAGGATAATCATCATATCCGCTATTATAAAAGAAGGTCTGTAGTCATAAACATGACAATAAGGAAAATTCAATTGTCTATCACAGGTAATTTTTGGCCTTTTTTTTCTGAAACCAAAGAAGCTCTACGGATTGGTATCAAACTCATTTCCTTTCAGGGGGGTTGTTCTCTAGCATAAAAAAAGAGACTGGGTTTAGTACGTGCCTACTCTGCCGCTGTAAATGATTTTACATCTGCGAATTTGAATCAGCAATCTTAAACGTTTCATGTCGCTACTTTCATCTAGTTATCTGACGTATTTTTAGCCAATCTTGTAATCAATTATCTTTCCCTTCTTACCAATGCACCCTTTTTTGTTATGCAGTCAGCAGATATATTTCATTCACCACTACCCTTTCAAGTGTTATCGATTGTACTTCTCCCTAGTTTTCTCGTTACTTTGAAAATTCAATAATCTAGTCAATTATATTTACACAAGCCGCCTCAATCAGCGTTTGCTATTTGCATCTTATGTGAATAGTTAACCTTAATTAAGGCATAAGTGAAGAATCTGTGCCGGTCATCACAGATCACCAGAAAACTCGAGACTTGGTTAACATAAAAATCCCCTACGCAATATATAACATCACATGATGATACTTTTCATGACAAGAATGCTGTTGAACAGAGTGACCTCACAGAGTAACTATTGATTCTTTTTAAAATTTTCTTCAAACACAAAAACAATTCTTGATCATGTCGCCTCATTGTTCGGGTGAGAATAGAGCTGGCCTTCCATGATATGTAAACATGTTTATATTGCGCAATAAGCTTATTCAAATGAATTCATCTTGATCAGTCATTCGAGAATATATTAACTTGTAAATGTACCGAATGACAGTGGCGAGAACTACATAATTTTTTGAGTCACACGAAAAATAAGAACTTTTCTTTTCGTACGTCTTTGATGCTGTAGAGAATGCATCTTTCGCTAATTTAGTTTGTGTAGGCTTTTGTGATGTGATTAACAACAGACAACAAAGAAGTAATTATTTTCTCTCTCTCCTTATTTAAAACCAGTAAACCGCATCACTGCTTTGATCTAGAAGGTACGAAGGCAAAAAGCGGATAATTTACAATTTGTGTGCTTAACGTTATCAGACATAAGTTCAGATGATAATGATGATAAGTTCAGATAATGATAGAGCAGAAAAGAAGTTTGTGCATCCTTAAACACTGTTGGCGCATCATTATATAAGAAAACAGGCCATCGAAACAAATACCTTAGACCAATCAGAGTTTTTTTTAACATTAATCACAACCCACCTCATGAAAATAAAATTTTAAAAAAATCGTCTTGGTATGCAGTAAACTATACCCGGAATCCAGTGCTCGGACAGAATGTCGTTCGAGGTGAGAAGGGTACTCTTAAATCTTAGTTTTGGAAACCAACTATGAACAGGACGTGCCGCAACATTACTATCTTTTAGACATACTAGTTATTTGCATAATTTGATCCAGCTAAATTGAACAGAAATGATTGACGTTCGGTTTCACGCCAAGAGACTAATACCTGAGGCATGGTTAAATTACCCTTGAATTCAAAACGTTGGTGCAAAGTTTCAACCAACATTTTATCTTGATAAAAGTATCAAATACATTACGATAAATGTGCACGGTAAGACTTAATCACGAACTTCATTGGTTGGGAGACTGAGGGGAAATTTACCGCAGAAAGAATTTCATTATCACATCTTAAGCGCCAATACAGAGTTTGAAGTGATTCGGCATTCATTGAATTGAAATAGGAATTAACAGTAGTATTTACTGCAACCAGACGCATCATCATGATAATTTCAGAAATGTTAAGAAATAGCTTTAGAATTTGTGCTTTCTATTCGATTACAGAGTGGCATTAAAAGTTTCATTATCATTAAAAGTACGATATGTTCATTCTTTACAACATAGTTGTGTACCGGAATTTCAAAATTGTGTTTAGAAATTGATGTAGCAGTTAATGGCCGAGCACAGTTTCGAGAAAGATCGCACGATTGATCTACGATTGCTTTCCTTGGAGCTTCTATTCATTTGAACGACCTCCAGCTTACGCTGTGTGCATTGTCAAAATTAAAAGCTCCACGCAGACCCTAACCTTTTTTCTTCAACACTCACAAATAATCTGGCAAAATCATTGACAAGTAAAGGGTGTGGGATAGGGATGTTTCGTCAATGTAAAGCGGTCGATTATCTTTCAAACGAAACTGCACATTCACGCATTGAGAGCGGGAGTATTTACACCCAGAAAAAAAAATCTTGATAGGAATTCTGATATTACCTGTGTTCGCCGATAGAAATTTTTAAGTTTGTCTCAATATCCTCTTCAATCATCAGTGCTCAGTGGTACGATCAGTTTAAAATATTGAAAACAAGAGCTGCCGTGCTCTCTATTTGTATTGTAAAAATGTGTATAGCAGCAAACTACATGAATGACTGACTCTAGCTCATTTTTACGCCGATGCACTCCAGAGAAAAACAAAGGATCAGTCTGCCTCAGTTAACCGCAAGACTTCTTAAGCGTATGAGTGTCTTTTTTTAGTATGTTTTTATCTTTAGCTGGGTTACGGGAGGAGGGTTGGGGGGAGATTGGGGTGAAGAGAAGCTTGAACAGAGGAGTTGATGCCCTGCAAAGATTCCGAGCTAAAAGGTTTCACTAGAGTGCCTGGAACACTTTTTTTTTCCTGTCTGCCGGCGTTCTATAAGGCAATGTGCAGACCAAAACAATGCATGACATTTTCTAGTGTTAAGAAATTCAAAAGACAATCATGCTTCGAGTATGAATGAAGAGTTAAAGTTGAGAGGAAGAAAACAAGCCGCACTTGAAAACAAGTCACGTGTTTAATTGCCCTCAAGCTATTGGCCAAAAACGACAACATTTGAAGCCCCGCTGGTGCATTTTCTCTTCTACGTCGCTTGAGATGTTTGAATTCTTCAGCTCAAACTGTGGAATTGACATCAATAGCAGCTGAAGGCGAGCCTTTGTATTTTACGAAGAAAAATTTATCGAATTTCTTCAATGCAAGTTAAACTGAAATCCTCATAACAAAAAGAAAAAAAGATGGAAATCGAGCAAACGTATCAGGTCTCGAATGTTGGATTCTTAAGGTGAAGAAGGCGTCGGAGGAGAAGTCCACATGTCATTGTACTGATCGGCGTACAGTCAGTATCGTTCTGTGGATTCCTTTTTTAGAGTTGTTTCAATGTTACGTGACGATTCTCGAGAGCAGCAAAAATGCTCTAAGATTCTTCCATTCACTTCCATTTGGTTTTGGTCAGTGAGCCTGCAAGTGATAAACAGACATGTTAACTTTAAAGTGAATGGGTGCATAGTTCCGAATGGCCGCAAAACTTAATTCATTGAAGGAGGTTTGAATTTCAGCTTAGTTTTCTGAAAAGCATAAATGAACAAAAACCCGGCTTTAACTCATCCTTTCTCTTCCTAATGTGTATTAAGAAATGACAAGCAATGCAAACCGTCAGTAGATTCTAAAATAATTACAATAAAAAAGATAAATCTATTGATGCAACTCAGCTAAGAAAATTATTGAATAAAACAGTGTAAATAAGAACTTAAATGGTTTATAAAGTCGACTGTCTTGTTTAATTATGATTTGTACCATCGTTATAAACTTAAGTGAACAATAACAGATCAAAAGCCAACGCCTATAGATCCGTTACTTTTATACCTTTACGGTCTGATTCTTTTCTTCTTGGTAGCTCCACATGGATAAATTTCAATCTACCCGACGACAAACCAACGGCTACAAGATCTTCACGTGCGGAGGCCCCCAAACTGAACGGTCTTTCCTCTATGTCGAGTATGCAGAGCAGGTCACCGGTTCTTATTTGAAACAATCGAAGGAAGTTGTCACTAGTACAGCAAAGCAAGGACTCGTCGTCACAAGCAAATTTGCAGTCAACAATGTCATCGCGGTTTTTAAGCAGACTCTGCCTCGTTTCGCCGCATCTAGCATCAAGGATATGTAAACCATCACCTCCACCGAGGGAACCCCAAGTCACAATAAACTCTCCTGTGGGCGAAAAAATAAGCCGGGGCGAAAAAGATTCTCCAAAATACTTGCTACTCTTTCTTTCCCACAAATTTTTCTGGGAGCCGTTCTTTCTCAACGAAAATGTCAACTCTTCTATTTCAAAAAAGTCATCGTCTATTTCCTCACAACTGCAGACGAGAAACTCACCCCGAATATTGCAGCAAACAAATTTAATAACAACGTCATGAGAAACCTTTGTTTTCCCAGAAAAGATAAACTCCTGAGTGGTAACGTTGAAGATGTCCACTTCAAGCATTCCATCGGCGGTTAAGCTTAAAAGAGGAAAACACAGTTGCATCAGTGCAAAATCAAATGAGTTGGGTGAAATTGCATCATCTGAAATTTCTGTTGAATCATGCACACCCGAAGGTGTTTCAGTGTCCACTGGTGAATACGAAACTCCCAATTCCGGAAGGTGGGTTCCTTCAAATAACGGATATTGGCTTGTAACCTCCTTTTCCGTTAAATAATGGCTCTGCCCTTGACAAGCTATGAGTTCATGTGATATACGAGAAAGCCTTTCGTAGCCACTCAACTTGGGAAGAGGTCGAATACGTCTGGTCAATTCAAAATTCCACAGCTCTGGTACTCCATTCCCCATACTAAGTACAACGCCTTCTTTCACAGGGAGAAGAAACAGAGACGGAACAACGAAAGACTTCTTCGGCGTTAAAATTTTTTGATTCGACAATCTTAAAACGGTCACATCACAAGACCTGTGATCCGAACAAATGGAATACAGAGTATCTCCCTCAGGTGAAAGCATCACCTCATTGACTGCTGAGCTTTCAGAGGAACAATCTCGATGACTCACGTCTACCAACGCAACGTAGTTGAAAGATGGGCTACTGGCCAGTATTGAATTGTCTGATAACCTCGTGTAAAACCCTGCACTTAAATCTGGAAAAACACGCCTTACACTCTTCACCAGACAATTCCCTCTATTTTGCTTGTAAACGTCGTCTAAGTCAAAAGTTCTTAAATCAATAGGCCATAAAAAAAAATTGCCTCTCGGAAGCAACGGCCATGAGACGCCTGGCGAGGAAGAGAATAGATCTTCCTTTTGGAATGAACATCTTTGGTACTGATTCTCACCATTCCACACCCAACGGTATTCATTGTATCCAACGTCTTCGGACCTGAAACCTAGATAACCACAAGCGAGGGTGTACTTAACATTGAAGGCGAGGTGCATTAGTCCACATAGGATATACTTGCTTTTCCACAAATATTGTCCCTTCCATGTTTCCAAGTCAATAATTAACACAGACCCAGGACTATCTGCAACTGCGACGAGTGATCCATCTTGGGAAATAGAAAAAGATGCAACGTTTTCTTCCAAAGACATGCACCATAGCTTCTTGCCATCTTCCATGCTCCACAAAGAGAGTCTCTTTGGATCATCACCACAGTCAGTTAAAATTAATCTTCTGTCTCCGGAAAACGCACAATTTGAAAAAAAGCAATCGCTTTTCGGAAAACGTTCGTAGGATTCTCCATTGAGGGTGTAAACATTTCGCAGGCATCCCGGTAGGACATATTTTCCACTTGCATCAAAAACTACTGAACGATAGAAAGTCAAACCATACTGCTTCCTGCGATATGCTCCTTCATCTTGTATTAGACCGCCACGTGATGAGGACTCAAATTCTTTCGCAATTAGGGAAGGTCGATTCCATACTTCATTCCCTGTCTGAAGAGACCAGAGATGAATTGTTCCGTCTCGGCATTCGCACACCATATAATCCATTTCAGGTGAAACATCGAAGCATGCCACACTATCTGAACAGTAAAATCGACCTTGTACCCCTCCTCGCTCTTCTTCTTTGTCTAAGTATTTCATGTACGAGGCATGAGGAAGCTTGTTTTCAAGGATTGCTGCTGCTCTAAGAGATAACTCGGGGGAGCCCTCGTTGACCAAACTTTGAAACAAAGCTTGTGGGTGGTCTTTCAACAGATAGGAATGTTTTCGAAGGGCTTTTGACAGATAGCTTAACAAAGAATAAGTTCCCTCTTGCAGTGAGGCGAGGTTGACGTTCCTTTGAACACGTTGGAGATCATCTGAAGGAACCACGCTGTTCACACAAAGTCTGCGAAAAATGAGTTCTAAATCTATGACATAGGATTTTACCAGGTGATCTACGTTGTAGGTTGTTGAATGATCACCCAGTCCATCCAGCTCGGTCATATGCTGGACACCATGTTGCAATGCGTACTGTTCAGCGTCGTTGAACTGGGAATCAAGAAGCTTCTTGTCTTTAATTTTGTCAAGCTCAGCAGTGCAAAGGTCGAAGAGGATCTGATGCCCCTCTTTCTCGTCCACGATGAATTCATGCTGACCATACGACGACGTATTTGTTAACCAATCTTTCACAGACTTATGGATGAAGTGAACTCGATCGTGGCAGATTGGCAAAAGAGAAGAGATACAGGCGATTATTTTATTTACTTTTCGCCTGGCAGTGGAACAGTTCCCAGAAGGTTGTAGTGTTCTGGAGGCCAAGGCCAATGGTAGAGGCTCTCTGGAAGCGGCTAGGGCGCATAGGAAATGTAACACTTGTTCTTCTTCAATCTTGAACTCTTTGCAAAGTTCCTTTTCTAACCGTTTAAAATGATCAAGATAAACGGATGAAATACCCGAAGGCAATCTGCTCTCCACCTCCTCGACGGTAATTGGCGAGGCATTCTCTTCGAGTGCAGCACTAAGAAAATATGCAAATAGGAAAATACCCTCAGTCCTTTGAACCAGTTTGTCCAAGAGCACATTCTTATGTTCTTGCTCAAGTTGCTTTCCCAGACGTAGTTGAAAGAAACGCTTGATGTCGCTTAAGTTCTCTTCCTGTTTTTGGTTAAGGTGTATGGGTTGCAGATGCTTCAGGCTCTCCGTAATGTTTATTTCTGGTCGGGCTGTCACTAGAAATCGAATCCATTTTGGGAGCTTAAAAAAATGCTTGCCAACGACATCGAGAAGCTCGTTGCGTCCTTGATATTCACTTTCGTCCAAGCCATCTATTACCATTAAGATGTTTCTTCCTGGATCTTTAACAGCATTAAGAGGTTCCTTCAAAAGCAGAGCAAAGAGCTCTTCGACACCCATGCTGTTGAGTGGTACTCCCAGATTCCTTGATAGTTTTTCCACGAGAGCTTTCTTGTACTCGGGTAAGGTGTGCGTCAAATGACAGGCCAAGGATTGAAGCATCAGCTGTGGATTTCGATAGCGCACGTTGTTGTGCTGACAGAAGTGGCTCCCTGACAGTCGACCAGCTTTTTGCATTCTCTTACACGCAACAGCGGAAATAACTGACTTTCCCATGCCAGCATTGCCACTGATGACCATTACTCGATTTTCAGAGCTTTTGTCGTCTAACCATTCATCCATCTTTTGGAAGATCCACTCACGGGTTCCTTCCTGGAATCTTTGCGCATGATATTCAATATCCCCTCGGAAGTCGACCTTCGCTAGGTTTTTAAGGGCCTCAACTTCCCAATGATCTTCTCTCTTCTTCTTTTCGTACTCAGCTACCTGTTTAAATTCTTCGATACCTACATGCATTTCTTCAACAGCCTCAAGAGTTTTTGCTTGGCAGTGGGACAATTTCTCCAATTTAGACTTGGTATCCTCAAGTGTTTTCTGGTCTTCCTTTTGGTTTTGACGTAGATCTGCAACGTCTTCATGCATCTGTATCTGGAAATTCCGTATATCCCTCAGCTGTGACCACGTATCTTCTTCACTCTCAGACCACTCACGTAACAAGTCAATATAGTCTTCCTCTCCACTATGTTCGGCTTCTAATCTATCTATTTCTACCTGGTCAAACCCAAGATCAACAAGGACTGCGCTAATATCCCGCCACAGAGACAAAAACACTGACATTTCAACGCCAGTGGTGGACACGTGGCCATACAACTTATTGCGGAAAAACTTCATTCGAGCAAGGTTAGCCTCGAAAGAGGTGTCAGTAATAGGTGGCATCGCGTGCCATCCTGAGGAGGGAGGGGTGAGGCCACACATGTTGGTCAAAAGGAGAAACAGGAGAGTGATATCAAATTCTTTAGAATCAGGTGGATCCCCAGTAGGTGGGAAAAGTTGGTCCCACTGTGCTAAACGCAGAACCTTTTTCTTGAAAAGAGTGTGCAGTGTTGTGAAGTGAGAGCTGAGACCAGCAGCTAGTTTGGTAGGGGGGTGAAAGGTATTGAAGCATTTCCTCAAAACCGCTGTACCGCCATCAACAAGAAGTCTGCTGAGCTTGGCTCCATTCGTCTTCTCTACAGAACTGGCAAGTGATGAAGGTGTGGCAGCTGCCATACCTGGTGCTTTAGGGCGTGGATTCTTTAGCGAAGGTTACTCGTCAGAATAAGACTCGGTCCTCAACATCTCCACTGCGTTCTTCTTATGAAACAGTCGTTGTAAGGGTGCCTTTATTGGATATTTGTAGTCAAATGATGTTCTAAAATAACCTGTACCTGTGTGAAACTAATGAAAAGATGCTTCATAAATTTATAGACAACACGTTTAAAGACCGTAACATTGTCGCTCAAAAGCAAAGCCAAGAAGGCTAGTTTGCTTGCAAATTAAAGGATAATCATCATATCCGCTATTATAAAAGAAGGTCTGTAGTCATAAACATGACAATAAGGAAAATTCAATTGTCTATCACAGGTAATTTTTGGCCTTTTTTTTCTGAAACCAAAGAAGCTCTACGGATTGGTATCAAACTCATTTCCTTTCAAGGGGGTTGTTCTCTGGCATAAAAAAAGAGACTGGGTTTAGTACGTGCCTACTCTGCCGCTGTAAATGATTTTACATCTGCGAATTTGAATCAGCAATCTTAAACGTTTCATGTCGCTACTTTCATCTAGTTATCTGACGTATTTCTAGCCAATCTTGTAATCAATTATCTTTCCCTTCTTACCAATGCACCCTTTTTTGTTATGCAGTCAGCAGATATATTTCATTCACCACTACCCTTTCAAGTGTTATCGATTGTACTTCTCCCTAGTTTTCTCGTTACTTTGAAAATTCAATAATCTAGTCAATTATATTTACACAAGCCGCCTCAATCAGCGTTTGCTATTTGCATCTTATGTGAATAGTTAACCTAAATTAAGGCATAAGTGAAGAATCTGTGCCGGTCATCACAGATCACCAGAAAACTCGAGACTTGGTTAACATAAAAATCCCCTACGCAATATATAACATCACATGATGATACTTTTCATGACAAGAATGCTGTTGAACAGAGTGACCTCACAGAGTAACTATTGATTCTTTTTAAAATTTTCTACAAACACAAAAACAATTCTTGATCATGTCGCCTCATTGTTCGGGTGAGAATAGAGCTGGCCTTCCATGATATGTAAACATGTTTATATTGCGCAATAAGCTTATTCAAATGAATTCATCTTGATCAGTCATTCGAGAATATATTAACTTGTAAATGTACCGAATGACAGTGGCGAGAACTACATAATTTTTTGAGTCACACGAAAAATAAGAACTTTTCTTTTCGTACGTCTTTGATGCTGTAGAGAATGCATCTTTTGCTAATTTAGTTTGTGTAGGCTTTTGTGATGTGATTAACAACAGACAACAAAGAAGTAATTATTTTCTCTCTCTCCTTATTTAAAACCAGTAAACCGCATCACTGCTTTGATCTAGAAGGTACGAAGGCAAAAAGCGGATAATTTACAACTTGTGTGCTTAACGTTATCAGACATAAGTTCAGATGATAATGATGATAAGTTCAGATAATGATAGAGCAGAAAAGAAGTTTGTGCATCCTTAAACACTGTTGGCGCATCATTATATAAGAAAACAGGCCATCGAAACAAATACCTTAGACCAATCAGAGTTTTTTTTAACATTAATCACAACCCACCTCATGAAAATAAAATTTTAAAAAAATCGTCTTGGTATGCAGTAAACTATACCCGGAATCCAGTGCTCGGACAGAATGTCGTTCGAGGTGAGAAGGGTACTCTTAAATCTTAGTTTTGGAAACCAACTATGAACAGGACGTGCCGCAACATTACTATCTTTTAGACATACTAGTTATTTGCATAATTTGATCCAGCTAAATTGAACAGAAATGATTGACGTTCGGTTTCACGCTAAGAGACTAATACCTGAGGCATGGTTAAATTACCCTTGAATTCAAAACGTTGGTGCAAAGTTTCAACCAACATTTTATCTTGATAAAAGTATGAAATACATTACGATAAATGTGCACGGTAAGACTTAATCACGAACTTCATTGGTTGGGAGACTGAGGGGAAATTTACCGCAGAAAGAATTTCATTATCACATCTTAAGCGCCAATACAGAGTTTGATATTATTCGGCATTCATTGAATTGAAATAGGAATTAACAGTAGTATTTACTGCAACCAGACGCATCATTATGATAAGTTCAGAAATGTTAAGAAATAGCTTTAGAATTTGTGCTTTCTATTCTATTACAGAGTGGCATTAAAAGTTTCATTATCATTAAAAGTACGATATGCTCATTCCTTACAACATAGTTGTGCACCGGAATTTCAAAATTGTGTTTAGAAATTGATGCAGTAGTTAATGGCCGAGCACAGTTTCGAGAAAGATCGCACGATTGATCTACGATTGCTATTCATTTGAACGACCTCCGGCTTACGCTGTGTGCCTTGTCAAAATTAAAAGCTCCACGCAGACCCTAACCTTTTTTCCTCAATGCTCACAAATAATCTGGCAAAATCATTGACAAGTAAAGGGTGTGGGATAGGGATGTTTCGTCAATGTAAAGCGGTCGATTATTTTTCAAACGAGACTGCGCATTCACGCGTTGAGAGCGGGAGCATTCACACCCAGAAAAAAAAATCTTGATAGGAATTCTGGTATTACCTGTGTTCGCCGATAGATATTTTTCAGTTTGTCTCAATCTCCTCTTCAATCATCAGTGCTCAGTGGTACGATCAGTTTAAAATATTGAAAACAAGAGCTGCCGTGCTCTTTATTTGTTTTGTAAAAATGTGTATAGCAGCAAATTACATGAATGACTGACTTTAGTTCATTTTTACGCCGATGCACTCCAGAGAAAAACAAAGGATCAGTCTGCCTCAGTTAACCGCAAGACTTCTTAAGCGTATGAGTGTCTTTTTTTAGTATGTTTTTATCTTTAGCTGGGTTACGGGAGGAGGGTTGGGGGGAGATTCGGGTGAAGAGAAGCATGAACAGTTGATGCCCTGCAAAGATTCCGAGCTAAAAGGTTTCACTAGAGTGCTTGGGACACTTTTTTCTCCTGTCTATCAGCGTTCTATAATGCAATGTCCAGACCAAAACATTGCATGACATTTTCTCGCGACAATAAATTCAAAAGACAATCATACTTCGAGTATGAATGAAGAGTTAAAGTTGAGAGGAAGAAAACAAGCCGCACTTGAAAACAAGTCACGTGTTTAATTGCCCTCAAGCTATTAGCCAAAAACGACAACATTTGAAGCCCCGCTGGTGCATTTTCTCTTCTACGTCGATTGAGATGTTTGAATTCTTCAGCTCAAACTGAATTTATCGAATTTCTTCAGTGCAAGCTAAACTGAAATCCTCATAACAAAAAGAAAAAAAAATGCAAACCCGAGCAAACGTATGAGGTCTCGAATGTTGGATTCTTAAGGTGAAGAAGGCGTCGGAGGATTCCTGATGTCATTGTACTCATCGACGTACAGTCAATATCGTTCTGTGGATTCCTTTTTGAGAGTTGTTTCAATGTTACGTGACGATTCTCGAGAGCAGCAAAAATGCTTTAAGATTCTTCCATTCACTTCCATTTGGTTTTGGTCAGTGAGCCTGCAAGTGATTAACAGACATGTTAACTTCAAAGTGAATTGGTGCAGAGTTCCGAAATACATCTCAATGGCCACAAAATTTTATTCATTGAAGGACGTTTGAATATCAGCTTAGTTCTCTAAAAAGGATAAGTTAACAAAAACCCGTCCATAAGCCTTTAAACCCTAGGAGTGACCAGCATTAAATTTCTCCCTACAATATCAACCCTGAACCACACGTTAAGGTCAGGAGAATGAAGGAAATGATCAACACCAAAAGAAGCTTTTGATTGTTAGACAAACTCTCTTTGTCAGCACCTAAGGAAATGTATAAATAAAAGTATGGAGAATATGCATACTGATGTTAGAATGTAAAAGGTTAACTCATCCTTTCTCTTCTTATTGCGTCTTAAGAAATGAACAAGCAGTGTAAACCAAAATTATTGAATGAAACAGTGTGAATAAGTACTTCAGTGGCTTTGAAAATCAACTGTCTTGTTTAATTATGATTTGTATCATCATTATTAACTTAAGTGAATAATAACAGACTAAAAGCGAACGTCTATAGATCCATTACTGTTATACCTTTACGTTCTGATTCTTTTCTCCTCGGTAGCTCCACGCGGATGAATTTTAATCTACCCGACGACAAACCAACGGCTATTAGATCTTCACGTGCGCAGACCCCCAAACTGAACGGTCTCTCCTTTATGTCGAGCACGCAGAGCAAGTCACCGGTTCTTACTTGAAACAATCGAAGGAAGTTGTCGCTAGTGCAGCAAAGCAAAGACTCGTCGTCACAAGCAAATTTGCAGTCGACGATGTCAACGCGGTTTTTCAGCAAATTGTGCCTCGTTTCACCGCATCTGGCATCGAGGATATGTAATCCACGACCTGCATCGAGGGAACCCCAAGTCACAACAAACTCTTCTTTGGGCGAAATAATAAGCCGGGGCCAAAACGGTTCTTCAAAATACTTTCTACTCTTTCTTTCCCACGAATTTTTCTGGGAGTCGTTCTTTCTCAACCAAATTTTCAACTCTGTTATGTCAAACAAGTCATCGTCTATTTCCTCACAAGTGCAGACAAGAAAGTCACCCCGAACATTGAAGTAAACAAATTCAATATTTTCTTCGCAAATAACTTTTGTTTTCCCAGAATAAATAAACTCCCCACTGGTGACGTTGAAGATGTCTACTTTGAGCAATTTAAAGGTGGTTGAGCCTCTCAGATATAATTTAACTGGATTAGATGACCCTTTTAATGACATTAAAAAAAATGTTGTCTCCTCTGGTGGATAATAAACTACCACATCCGGTATATCTGTTCCTTCAAATGAATGGTCTTGACTTTGACAGGCTATCAGTTCCTGTGATATAAGAGTAAGCTTTTCATAACCACTCAGTTTGGAAAGAGGTCGTATGCATCTCGTTAATTCGAAATTCCACAGCTCTGGTACTCCATTCCCCATACATAGTAAAACACCTTCCTTCATAGGCACAAAAAATAGAGACGGAAAAGCAAAAGACCTCTTCGGCATCAAAATTTCTCGATTCGACAATCTTAAAACGGTCACTTCACAAGACCTCTCATCCGAACAAATGGAGTACAGAGTATCTCCCTCAGGTGAAAGCATCACCTCATTGACTGCTGGGCTTTTAAAGGAACAATCTGGATGACTGACGTCCACCAAGGCGACGTAGTTGAAAGATGGGCTACCCGCCAGTATTGAATTGTCTGATAGCCTTGTGTAAAATCCTGCTTTTAAATCTGGAAAAATACGGCTTACACTCTGCACCAGACAAGTCCCCGCATTTTCCTCGTAAAAATCAGTTAAATCTAAAGTACTTGAATCACTTGGCCATAACAGAAATTTGCCTCGCTGAAATGAGAGCGATGAGACACCTGTCGAGGAAGAGAGTTGATCTTCACTTCTGAGGGAGAACAGTTGGTAATCATGTTCGCCATTCCAAACCCAAGCGTATGAAATATGAGATCCAATTTCTGCGAGCACAAAACCTAGAGAACCAAAAGCGAATATGTAATTACCATCGAAGGCAAGGTGCATTAGTCCACATGGAACATATTTGAACTTCCATCCTTGCAATGTGTCGCAATGACGAATGTACACGCGTCCAGTAATATCTGCAGCTGTGAGGACTGACCCATCTGGGGAAATAGCGAGACATGCAACGTTTTCATCCAAAAGCATGCAGCATAATTCGGCGCCATCGTCTATGTTCCACAGAGAGATTTTTTTGGGATCATTACTACTGTCAGTTAAAAATTTTCTCCTGTTTCTAGAAAACGCACAATTTGAAAAAACACAATCACTTTTCGGAAAAAGCTCATAGGACTCTCCACCTAGGGTGTACACATTTCGCAAGCATCCTGGTAAGACATATTTTCCACTAGCATCAAAAACTACTGATCGATAAAAAGTCAAACCAGATTGCACCCAACGATATGCTCCTTCATCGTGCGAGGAACTACCCCAACGAGATAAGGCCGTGAATTCTTTCGCAAATAAGGATGGTCTCTTCCATTCTTCATTCCCTGTGTGAAGAGACCACAGGTGAATTGTTCCATCTTGGCATTCACACACCATATAATCCATTTCGGGTGAAACATCAAAGCATGCCACAGTACCTGAACAATAAAATCGACCTTGCACTACTTCTTGTTCTTCTTCTTTGTCTAAGTATTTCATGTACAAGGCATGAGGAAGCTTGTTTTCAAGGATTGCTGCTGCTCTAAGAGATAGCTCGGGGGAGCCCTCGTTGACCAAAATTTGAAACAAAGCTTGTGGGTGGTCCTTCAACAGATAGGAATGTTTTCGAAGGGCTTTTGACAGAGAGCTTAACAAAGAATAAGTTCCCTCTTGCAGTGAGGCGAGGTCGACGTTCCTTTGAACACGTTGGAGATCATCTGAAGGAACCACGCTGTTCACACAAAGTCTGCGAAAAATGAGTTCTAAATCTATGACATAGGATTTTACCAGGTGATCTACGTTGTAGGTAGTTGAATGATCACCCAGTCCATCCAGCTCGGTCATATGCTGGACACCATGTTGCAATGCGTACTGTTCAGCGTCGTTGAAATGGGAATCAAGAAGCTTCTTGTCTTTAATTTTGTCAAGCTCAGCAGTGCAAAGGTCGAAGAGGATCTGATGCCCTTCCTTCTCGTCCACGATGAATTCATGCTGACCATACGACGACGTATTTGTTAACCAATCTTTCACGGACTTATGGAGGAAGTGAACTCGATCGTGGCAGATTGGCAAAAGAGAAGAGATACAGGCGATTATTTCATTTACCTTTCGTCTGGCAGTGGAACAGTTCCCAGTAGGTTGTAGTATTCTGGAGGCCAAGGCCAATGGTAGAGGCTCTCTGGAAGCGGCTAGGGCGCATAGGAAATGTAACACTTGTTCTTCTTCAATCTTGAACTCTTTGCAAAGTTCCTTTTCTAACCGTTTAAAATGATCAAGATAAACGGATGAAATACCCGAAGGCAATCTGCTCTCCACCTCCTCGACGGTAATTGGCGAGGCATTCTCTTCGAGTGCAGCACTAAGAAAATATGCAAATAGGAAAATACCCTCAGTCCTTTGAACCAGTTTGTCCAAGAGCACATTCTTATGTTCTTGCTCAAGTTGCTTTCCCAGACGTAGTTGAAAGAAACGCTTGATGTCGCTTAAGTTCTCTTCCTGTTTTTGGTTCAGGTGTATGGGTTGCAGATGCTTCAGGCTCTCCGTAATGTTTATTTCTGGTCGGGCTGTCACGAGAAATCGAATCCATTTTGGGAGCTTAAAAAAATGCTTGCCAACGACATCGAGAAGCTCGTTGCGTCCTTGATATTCACTTTCGTCCAAGCCATCTATTACCATTAAGATGTTTCTTCCTGGATCTTTAACAGCATTAAGAGGTTCCTTCAAAAGCAGAGCAAAGAGCTCTTCGACACCCATGCTGTTGAGTGGTACCCCCAGATTCCTTGATAGTTTTTCCACGAGAGCTTCCTTGTACTCGGGTAAGGTGTGCGTCAAATGACAGGCCAAGGATTGAAGCATCAGCTGTGGATTTCGATAGCGCACTTTGTTGTGCTGACAGAAGTGGCTCCCTGACAGTCGACCAGCTTTTTGCATTCTCTTACACGCAACAGCGGAGATAACTGACTTTCCCATGCCAGCATTGCCACTGATGACCATTACTCGATTTTCGGAGCTTTTGTCGTCTAACCATTCATCCATCTGTCGGAAGATCCACTCACGGGTTCCTTCCTGGAATCTTTGCGCATGATATTCAATATCCCTTCGGAAGTCGACCTTCGCTAGGTTTTTAAGGGCCTCAACTTCCCAATGATCTTCTCTCTTCTTCTTTTCGTACTCAGCTACCTGTTTAAATTCTTCGATTCCTACTTGCATTTCTTCAACAGCCTCAAGAGTTTTTGCCTGGCAGTGGGACAATTTTTCCAATTTAGACTTGGTATCCTCAAGTGTTTTCTGGTCTTCTTTTTGGTTTTGACGTAGATCTGCAACGTCTTCGTGCATCTGTATCTGGAAATTCCGTATATCCCTCAGCTGTGACCACGTATCTTCTTCACTCTCAGACCACTCACGTAACAAGTCAATATAGTCTTCCTCTCCACTATGTTCGGCTTCTAATCTATCTATTTCTACCTGGTCAAACCCAAGATCAACAAGGACTGCGCGAATTTTCGGCCACAGGGACAAAAACACTGACATTTCAACGCCAGTGGTGGACACGTGGCCATACAACTCATTGCGGAAAAACTTCACTCGAGCAAGGTTAGCCTCGAAAGAGGTGTCACTAATAGGTGGCATCGCGTGCCATCCTAAGGATGGAGGGGTGAGGCCACACATGTTGGTCAAAAGGAGAAACAGGAGAGTGATATCAAATTCTTTAGAATCAGGTGGATCCCCACTAGGTGGGAAAAGTTGGTACCACTGGGCTAAACGCAGAACCTTTTTCTTGAAAAGAGTGTGCAGTGTTGTGTAGTGAGAACTGAGACCAGCAGCTAGTTTGGTAGGGGGGTGAAAGGTATCGAAGCATTTCCTCAAAACCGCTGTACCGCCATCAATAAGAAGTCTGCTGAGCTTGGCTCCATTCGTCTTCTCTACAGAACTGGCAAGTGATGAAGGTGTGGCAGCTGCCATACCTGGTGCTTTAGGGCATGGATTCTCTAGGGAAGCTTAATTGTCAGAACAAGACCCTGCCTTCAAAATTTCCACTGTATTCTTCTTACAAAACGGTCAGTGCAAGAGTGCCTTGATTGGATGTTTGTGGCCGAATGTTGTTCTAAAATGTAAAAAGTAATAAAAAGATTCTTCATAAATTCGTAAATAACATGTTTAAAGACCATAATACTGTCGCTCAAAAGCAAAGCCAAGAAGGATAATCATCATGTCAGCTATTAGAAGAAGGTCTCAAGTCATAAAATATGACAATTGGGGAAACTCACACGATTGTCTATCACAGGTAATTTTTCGCCTTTTTTATGAAACCAAAGAACTACGGATTGGTATCAAACTCATTTCCTTTCGACAAAGCTGGGTTCTGTCGCATAAAAAAGACATCAGGTTTAGTACGTGCCTACTCTGCCATTGTAAATGATTTTACATCTGCGAATTCGAATCAGCAATCTCAAACGTTTAATGTCGCAACATTCATCGAGTTATCTGATGTATTTTGTAGCCACTCTTGTAATCAATTATCTATCCCTTCTCACTGATGTACCTTTTCTTGTTATCTAATCAGCTGATATATTTTATTCACCTACCATTGCCCTTTCGATTATGATCGATTGTGCTTCTTCCTAGTTTCCTCGTAACTTTGAAAATTCAATAATGTAGTCAATTATATTTACACAAGCCGCCTCTACTAGCATTTGCTATTTGCAGCTCATGTGCATAGTTAACTTAAATTTAGGCTTAAGTGAGAAATCTGTGCCGGTCAAGTTCAACCGAACCTTTTCTGTTTAGAAAACATGCAATGGTGGCTTTCATAGCGGTTTTTTACAAACGAATATTACCTTTTGGCATGCAGCAGTGAGTTTTGTTAAACTAGGTGACTATATGCTACTAAGATTACCAGAGAACTTAAGACTCGGTCAACATAAAAACCCCCTGTAGAATGTATAACACCACATGATGATGATTTTCATGACAAGAATGATATTGAACAGAGTGACCTCTCAAGGTAACTGTTGATTTTATTTAATATTTTCCTCAAACAGAAAAACAATTCTTGATCATGCACAGGACGAAATCACATGTTTCCGTATTTCTGAAACGTGGCGGAAACATGCAACTCCATATTTCCGTTATGTTTAACATGCACAAAAAGTGGTCCGGTTCCGTTGTATACGCAGCAACGGAAACGCGAGAAAACGTCACGAAACCGGTAACGGAAACACAGGTTATCCGTCGTGTTTCCAGAACGGTTTAACATGTTTCTGCCACGTTTCCGTTTACGGATTCTTGCAATTTCGTCCTGTGATGTAACCTGGTCATTCAGGTGAGACTAGTGTAAGCCTTCCTAAATATGTGAATATGTTTACCTGTTCGTGCAATGGGGGAAATGTAAGCCGGATTTTCATGGGAATAATAGATCGCATTCTCAACCTAAAAATCTTATCTTCCATCTTATTCAAATTAGTTCATTCAGATTAGTTTTATTCGAGAGTAGAGTGACTGGTAAATGTACTAAATGGCAATGGATGAGAACCGCATAATTTTGCGAGTCATGCGAAAAACAAGAACTTTTCCTTTTTGTACGTCTTTGATGCTGTAGACAATGCACCTTTCGCTAATTTCATTTGTGTAAGCTTTTGTCAAGGATTAACCGCAGACAACAAAGAAGTAATTATTTTCTCTCTCTCTTTATTCAAAACCAATAAACCGCATCGCAGCTTTTATCTAGAAAGTACGAACTGAAGGCAAAAAGTGGATGATATGCAACTTGCGTGCTTAACGTTATCTGGATATAAGTTCCTCGCACATTTAAGACTACTTAATTGAAAAAAAAACTTTTGCTTAGCGCATAAAATATATACTTGAAAATAGACACAGACGATGAATTCTCTGAATTTTTTTCAAGCGATTGAACCATGGTGCGCTGTTAAATAACCGCGCGATCTAGCAAATTAGCTTTGTAAGTTTGCGACACGGATTGTGTTGAACGCAATTTATTTTTCTCATAGACTTTTTAAATGAGGTCTATAGTAGAAGTAAACTCGAAGAAAGAGATAACTAACTCAACCAGAACGGATTTGAAACACTAAATAACGCAGGGACTTAAATTGGCCAAGATGCATACACAATAACTCAAGCTTTCCCATCTCATCACAGAAATCTATTTGTAGCGTTTCCTCTTTCCATCAGCGTTGAGTGTAATAAATAGAAATCCTAATATGATATCCTGAACCTATTCCCCAGATCTGGAGCAATTCACCAAGTAACTTTGAGTGCAAAACAAATCCACTCCTACGTAACAGATTTCTGATGCGGAAGTCACCCAAGGAAAACTCAGAAAGCTCCCTCACGAGTGAAAACAACAAAGTAGCGACGATTCTAAAGTAAATTTCGTTTCGTAGTTTCTAACTTTCACCACCAACCTGCACCTGCTGCTGTCTATTGCGGACGCTTGCAGAATCTTCCTTCAAGTCGTCTGTTCGCGTGTTCATCGCTTGATGCACACCCTTTGTTAACGCAGGAACTTTCATCCAGTCTCTTCGCCATATTCCTCCGACTGCCGAAAGTCGGCCAGGGAGGAGGGGGTTGGGGGGTTAAGGGGGCGAGAATTGACACATGGCTTTTCCTTTTCCGTCTAAATTACCTTAGGGTTCATGTGTGATTAAAAGACTTAACTTTGAAAAATATATCTGATCTATTAGATGTCCTTCGGTGAAATGTCACAAAAATCGATTACCAATAAATAAGGAGATCATTACTTTTCAAGTGAACCTAAGATACGATATTTTGTAACATTTCCTCAAACAGAGGGAGTAATTGATAGTCAAAGTAAAGCTGTCCCGGTCTCTTTTCATTTTGGTTTTCTGCTGATTTTATTGCCGAGAATTGCTTCTCACCCTTCCCTCTCCAACTACCCTTCAGGCCCAATCCTTCGCGTTAAGATTGGAACGCCTAGCGAAAGTTGTGTTTCTGTCGCCTGTTGGTAACAGAATTGCAGGACCTGAAGTCACCCAACCATTCATTTTTACGGTACAAAAAGCATTCGATAAACCTCTGGTGCTAAAGGAATAGAATCCTCTTCTTTTTCAACTTTCGATGTGTTCCTTGGTTAAATGATTTCGTCTCTTACTTCAGATTAGTGAAGATGGTTTACGATTAGATGGCCTGAAAACAGACGAACTTCGTGTAAGTTGACCCTAGCAACAGATAAATTTAAGTAGTTCATAGGAAACATAAAATATAATGGGGAAGTTTCATGAAGGAGAAGTTTCATGAAGGTGGTCATCTGTACAAAGCACTAGGTATTGGAAACTTAAAGGAGAGATTTGTGTCGCCTGTGTGAAAAAGTTGCCTGAGGAAACAATTGTTATCGCAAAGATATTATTCAGACTCCAAGGAATTAATTTGGTAATGCATAAAATTCTGAAAGGACTGCTCCAAGTCGGAGATCAGATCAACTAGCAGGTAGTCACTTTAACCAGTCAATGGTGTAATTAAGTGTGTCTGTTTTGGTTGATATTGAGGTACTTTTATTTAGTTTTACTGTTAGTATTAATGCTAAGTTCCTCTTTTACTACATTTTACAGTTTTGCATTCAGGGGTATTTAGTCAAGTTAGGGGCTCAGCCTATATTGAAATACAGAACACCAAAGTTACATGTGCTATGTATTACAAGACTATGTAATGGAACTTGTACTTGAAAATCTCCAGAAGTTTCAAAGGCCAAAGCTGAAGGGTAAACAATTCCCACCTGGGACTTTGCCCTTTCAAAAAATTTGGATCCCTTGAATAAAACATTATTGTCTTCTTTATGGCTTTGTGTTTCAAATTGAAATAAAAAATTGAAAATCAATGTCAAGGTTTGTGACAGTCAGGTTGATGTGTTCAAAATGATACAAAGTTGCCAATTTGCTCTTTGATTCTTTGTTCATTGCTGCCTTCGCAGGAATGCAATATTTATAGAAACATGTTCATTGATTGTTAGTACTGGACACTGTGAAAGGAATGTCAAGTGAGGACTTTCATGTTCGATATTCCCTTTTGTTCATCATTTCAGTTTAGAATAAAAATGACAAGTCAGTTTTGCTTGGATTCAGTGTTAGATATGGGCCAAGAGAATCAGAGACAGCAAGAGTTTGGTGAAAGGCTAATAGTATAATTTTATAAGTCATTATACAATAATGTACATTTAACAGTACAGCTAGTATGTAGAATGCTTAGTAAAAGTTCTTTTGAATAATAAGCAATTTAGAAGATGTTTATCTTAGATATTGTGTTAGTTTGGTTTTTGGTGTATTTTTTTAATGTGATCATTTGTTGACTTTGACTTTTGTTTAGTACCAGACACAAAAATTTCAAAATGATTCAAGGTAATGAAATTAAAACCAGATTGAAGAACTTTTAATAGGAAATTAATGATAGAGTCTGCAATATGTCCACCAAATATACTGGACTTATTATTATATCAATGAATTATGTATAATGCACTGTATGGTGTTTTGATGTTTTGTTTATTCTTTCTTTTTAAACCTTCAACTCCCAGAAGTGATTAACATGTAACTTCTCCCTATAATATCCATACATTATTAAGCAAGCAGGTAATGAGAATATTCAAACTTAGACGGGTAGAAGTTATTATCTTGATCTATCACCAAATTCTTGTGACTAATTTACAAGGGAATGAGTTGAAGCTAGAAGGGAGAATTAACAATTAGATCTTGGGAGTTAAAGGTTTAATGTATCAGAAATAACCTTCAAGTTTTGTTTTAGAGGGGAAGCTGACTTGTGAGTTCAAGTTTGAATCATTTTCATGCTGGCAAAGGTGACAACACATGCAGCTGATTACAACTAGTTGTTGTGATGGAAGATTATTGAAATAAGGAACTAAATGATTTGATGCGGCAGCTATAATATTTTTTTTATGTAAGATATAATTTGAATCTTTCTTGACTTTCTTTTAAGGGAAGCTGGGTAATGAACCAAGAGGACCCTAGCTTTTTGTCCAGATTTCCTGAAAATTTGCTGGCAACCATTTATAACTCAGAGCCAGATTGTTCAAAGCTGGGTTTAGATTACCCAGGATTAATGTGAAATCTGAATACAGATCTGAAAGCTTTAAAAGAAAATTCAGTATAATGTATTTGTCTAGAATGTGATTATTGGATTCTCTACAAAGAATAGAGAAAATTATTGTAAAGAGGCTTTTGAATGTAGGAATAAAGAAACTTTGATTAAAATTTAACCTTGGGTTAGCACTTATTGACCTTCAAACATCTCAGACCTAGGTGGAGACTCCCTGAGGTAAATTCAGAAAGAGCAGCTTTCCCAAGTTTGAACAATTTTTGCCATCATGTCTGGTAGAAAGAAAGATATCTTAGCAACTACATCCTGTTAATTTTCTGGAAAAAGTGACCAAATTAGAAGCCTGTGTTTAGTAGTTTATCATGGATCAAGCTCCAACATTTTTATTACTTTATTTGGAGGTTCAACACTATTAATGCTCTGTTTCCTCTTTCTCTTTCCTCTAAATTATGCTGTTATACTCTGCCACTGAGGCAGCACCACAGCTTCTTGAAAAACTTTCTCCCTTAGTTACACTCGCAGTTGCTTAGTCTCTTGAAAAAAAAAAAGTATTAGGTTCCCTGAAAGCACTCATATAAATCCTTGATTTTTGTGAGGAAACATGCAAATACTAACTCATTTAAATTTTAAAGGGCACAATTTTTTTTAAGGTAATAAAGAAGGCCAAAAACGTGCACTGTTTTGCAATTTCAGGAAGCCAGTTCAGTTTTCAGTTAGCCTTAATGAACTGTAAAACCTACCAATCAGCTGAAAGCTAAAGCAATGAAACCAGTCCTGCTAAATAATGTTTGCAAATAATATTGCTTTTAGAGACAGACAGATACAAAACAATTATTTTACTGTTGACAAGCAACATAAGAAACAATCAATTTTATGGACTTTTGCCCAAGGCAATTACCAAACTTAATGAAAAATGGCCCCTTTCACAGCCAATCAGCATTCAATAAATTTGTCCTCTAAGTTTTAAAAAGTGAAATCAAGAGCTATTGTAATTTCACAGAGTACCATAATATTCCCTTGAAACAGGCAGTGTGAAAGTAAAGTATATTCTTTGAAAAAACAACGGAATGACCCAGCCAGGTCTTCACCCCAGGCCTCTCAAGCCAAACTTCAGCACACTCTCAATTTGGCCACTGTGCCTTCTACAATATTTCTATTTACAATGATAAAAGTGTTGCACTATTTCGTAATGAAAAGAGCACATTTTTAAAAACATACATGTATATGTCTTTGCCATGATAATTACCAGTTAACTCTTCTTTGGCACACTGTCATCTAGATTTCTACAATAAGCGAAGAGTTCTGTATCAAAAAGAAAAAACTATGTGGCATGTTCACCATACTCTGAAGCCCACTTAAACTGATATCACAATGCAGTGCCTTGAAGTGTTTTCAAAGAAAACAAACAAACGAAAACTGGAAGGTAATAATCATTGTACATGTCACATTATGTTAATTTCCTTAGAGCACATCCTCTGTTCTTTAGCCAGCCCCACAAGATCTGCCGACCAGAATGGACAATGTTGGTGTTGTTGCTTTTTTACTGCTGAAGTGTCATCCTGAAACAAAAATATTAAGTCAATTATGACAAAATTGGGCGAAAAGATAGCCAATGGTAAGGTCCTTATTCGATGATCAATCAATTAATCAACTTTAGCTGGCTTGGGATGAACATCTCTCTTCTGACAAGGAACATGTTATAGTAGGGACAAAAGCCTTCCAACTGTCCCCTTTTCAAATTTCAAATGTTAACATTCAACTATTTTAAGTTAATCATCAATTAGCCTCTATATAGTATCAATAGCTAGTAAGAACAACCCATGCTTGGAGAGCCATTTTCAGGGCAACAAAATAATTGTTGAGTTTAATATTACTGATCAACAAATAAGCACTACAGTGATCATGCTGCAAAACAAAGATACCTTATTACTTTTGCCCCTATTGAGTCTTACTGCATGAGAAAATTCTGGGTGCAAAAATATAGTTAACCCTTTAACTCCCAAGATCTCATTAGCAATTCTCTTTACTCTCTCCCATACAGTTCTTGTGATGTTAGTTTGGAGAATTTGTTTTTGGATCAACTAATAATCCCCTAATTAATATTCTTCTTTATTCTCATCACTTGTCTTCTTGATAATGTATTAACATTCTGAGTAGATATTCTGTCTTAGTCACTCATCGGAGTTAAAGGGTTAATCAAACCTATTAGTACCTGATTAGGAACCACTCATTATTTATTGCCAAACAGATGGAAGGGCGAAAGGGGGAAAAGGGGAAAAGGGGGAAAAGGGGAAAAGGGGGAAAAGGGGAAAAGGGGAAAAGGGGAAAAGGGGGAAAAGGGGAAAAGGGGGAAAAGGGGAAAAGAGGGAAAAGGGGGAAAAGGGGGAAAGGAAGAAAAGGGGGAAAAGGGGAAAAAGGGGGAAAAGGGGGAAAAGGGGAAAGGGGGAAAGGGGGAAAGGGGGAAAGGGGGAAAAGGGGGAAAAGGGGGAAAAGGGGAAAGGGGGAAAGGGGGAAAGGGGAAAAGGGGGAAGGGGGAGTTCAGTGGACAGAGTATAAAGGGAGAACTATAGGAATTTGACTGCCATTGAGGGGGGATCACTAGAACACTACAGAGCCTTAGCGGGGGAATAAGTTAAATGTTCTTGTGACACAATCAAAAGGGGGAAAGGGGGAAAAGGGGGAAAGAAGAAAAGGGGGAAGGGGGGGTTCAGTGGACAGAGTATAAAGGGAGAACTATAGGAATTTGACTGCCATTGAGGGGGGATCACTAGAACACTACAGAGCCTTAGCGGGGGAATAAGTTAAATGTTCTTGTGACACAATCAAATCCCTCCCATCTCCCCAACCTAGAAAATTAAAAATTACCAGTTCTCAGTTGGGAGATGATTCCCAGTCTCACAAAAACACAGACCCTAAAAACGCAAAATTCCGCAAAACTTGAAATCATGCAAATAAGTTGGAATAAGGGGTCAGCGGTATCTAGTCACACAACAGTTTGAGTTTTTGAGGTCTTTCTTTCCATGACACTGATGATTCTATAGGTCTCATTAAACATTGTAAAATGGTTTCGCCACTAACCTTTTCACTTTCCTTTCATTGCTTTTCGTCTTTGGAAGATGCACTTGAAAGAGCCGAAAGGAATTCCTCTCAAAAACAGCGGCAAACAGAGGCTTGTTCAGACAAACTGTTAGCATCAATGGCATTCGCTCCATGTCTATCAGGCGTATGAGGTTGCCAGAGTTTCCGTGAAACAATCGCGCAACTTGGTCATGGCAACAGCATACAAAGTGCACTCCATCATTGAGAAGTTCACAATACATTTCAACATTGATAATGATTTCATGTTCACATGGTATATCGTGCATTGTAATTCCTGTAGCTGCATTCAAGATTTGTAATCCACTACCTCTTTCACGTGAACACCATGTAACAACAAAATCTCCATTAGTTGAAATTAAAGCGCGAGGACGTGTACATCCCTCATCATGAAGAATGTTTCTCTTCCACGAATGCTCCTTTTTATTCCAAACTGTTATTGTAATGACACTGCCTTCACGACGGCTACCTTTCTCGCTACAGGCTACGAATTGAAACTTGTTATTGCAAGCAACTGAAGTAATGTTACCCTCCACCATAGTTGAGAAAACAATCCCGCTATTTGCAATGCTTAAAACGTCCACTTTGGAGCAGTTATTGTTACAAGGTCTTTGACAACCTACTAGTTCATCAGACACAGGAAACAACCTTTCCAACGAATCAATTTCCGAGAAAGATCGAACACATCGTGATAATTCAAGATCCCACAACTCAAGTATGTTGCCGACTGCTTTCTTCATCAGGAGCACTCCTTCTTTCACAGGTAGTAGGTCCAACGCAGTCTGAAATTTCCGAACAGTTTTCTTGCCCTCAAAATAGACATACACCACGGAAAGAATGTCAACTTTAAGTGTTCTTTCCCAAGAACTATGGGAGGTTTCTCTAATGTAACAATAACTTCCATCCACAGAAAGTGTCACATTCATGTCACCACGATACCGTTTTCCTTCACTTCTGTCATGGCCGGGGAAATCTTCAAATTGATCATGATGAATCATAAAAATTTCTTTATGAAAGGGGCTACAAACGACAACAGATTGTTTGTTAACCACTGAGAGAAATCCTGACCCGAAGAAGGGAATCGTCTCCGATAGCATTGTGTTAATCTGGTCTCTAGATTCCGAAATCAGGAATTTACTTTCATCAAAGGATTTACACTCCCATGGCCACCAAAACACATCTTCAATTTCTTGAAAACAGGATACACTTTCTAAGCACTTATCTTCACAGAAGGAAGGGACTTTACATTTGTGGCAAAGTGGTACAAGGCTGGCATTATCGCCCACAAATCCACAAACAATCTCCTGCTTATCAGGGGAAAAATGCATCAGCGAACACACGTGGGGACTAGCAATATCACCAATAAAATGAAAATTCATGTTATTTAACTTATACAGGCTAATATGTTCTGATTTATCTGATATTGCCACCAATGTTCCGTCAGGAGAAAATGCAAAGGACGTCATATTCTTCGCGCACTTAAAACGAGCAATCTCTGTTCCATCTGACGTACTCCACAAGACAACATCCCTTGGATTTGTAGGGCAATCTGTCAACATTTTAGACCTATCTACGCAAAATGCACATACGCTGAAGGAGCAATTACTTCCAGGAAAGAGAGGTTGTACATCTCCGTTCATGGTGAAAACGTCTCTTAAACTTCCAGGTAAAACATAATCCCCATCGGGATGAAATGCAACAGAACGGTAAAATGACATTGATGACTCCAACATCAAGCCAAAGTCACTGAGAACTAAGTCCGTCACATTGCGAACAGCACAGTGCGGTGCATGGTATGGAATGCCAAATGACTTTTCTATGAATGCAGAACGCAACCAGAGTTGATCGCCACTTTGCAGCGACCAGAGTTGAATGCTTCTGTCAACGCACTCACAAACCATGTAATCCATTTCTGGAGACACATCAAAACAAGCTACCACACTATCACAGTCAAATCGCGCTTGAATTCCCACTTGTCCGTAACTATCCTCTTTGTTCACGATTTCGATGTAGGGTATCTCTGGATATCTTTCTTTAAGGACACGATTAGCCTTTGAAGATAATTGCAGGCCTCCCTCGTTTAGCATTGCTTGAAAAATTTGCTGCGGGTGGCGACGAAGCCTAGGTTTGTATTTCCTCATTACAGAAATAGCAGAGGTCACAGCAAATTTTACAGGAGAAGGCAGACCTTCAAAGGATTCTAGTTTTTTAATACTCAAGATATCCTGAAATCCTGAATCACTATCAATGAAAAGCTTTGCATACACAAGTTCTAGATCTGTCACATAATTTTCGACAAGTTCTTCAAGTTTGTGGGGAATTTCTTTGTCTCCCATCACATCCAGTAGGTGCTGCACACCATACTGCAGGGCATATATCTCGGTGTCACTGAAATCTCCACCATGAATCCCTTTGTGTCTCAAATCGTTGAACTCAGTTTCACAAAGCCTTGAAAGGATCTGACTACCTTCATCTCTACCCACTGTAAACTCGTGACGTCCATGAATGGTTGTGTCTATAAGCCAGTCTTTGACAGACTTGTGAAATATGTGAATACGTCCGTCAATAACTGGTAGAAGGGTAGAAATGCAGGAAATAACCTTGTTCACCTTCCGATGTGAGGAAATTGCACGAAACTGAAACATCTTGGGGATAAATCCAAGTGGCAAAGGTTCTTTTGCAGCCATAACAACAGATAGAAAACCTAAAAAATTTTCTTCGTCGATTTCCAATTCTTTACAAAACTCTTTCTCCAAGCGTTTAAAATAGGACAGGTAAACAGAAGAGATACCTAATGGCAAGCTGCCATCTAAATGGTTGGGTGTTGGTAGAGGAACGTTTTTCTGAATAAAGTCTACTAAAAAGTACGCATACAAGATGACACCATCGGACTTCTCAACCAGAGCATTTAAAACAGCTTCTTTATCACTGTTTGGAATTACTTGGTCTAGCTGCTTCTCCAAGAACAGTCGAATGTCCCTTTTGTTGTCATCATCACTTGTTTCCAGGTACAGAGGTTGTAAGTCGCTAAGGCTATTAGAAATGTTAACTTCTGGTCTCGTGGTCACAAGAAAGCGAATCCATCGAGGAAGCTTGATGAAGTGGTTAACTATCACATCCAACAATTCATTGCGCCCCTTGTGCTCACTTTCATCCAAGGCGTCCAACACCAAGAGAAGGTTTCTACCGGGATCAGTGATTTTGCTGAGCGGCTCCTTGAAAAGTAATGCAAAAAGTTCCTCTACTCCCATGCTGTTGATTTCCATGCCCAAATTTCTTGACAGCTGCTCAAAAAGAGCCTCTTTGTATTCTGGTAATGCGCGACATAGGTGACTGGCCAAAGATTGAAGCATCAACTGAGGATTTCGATAGCGCACGTTGTTGTGTTGACAGAAGTGGCTCCCGGACAGTCTTCCAGCTTCTTGCATTCTCTTGCAAGTGACTGCTGAGATAACCGACTTTCCCATCCCTGCATTTCCACTAATGACCATCACACGATTTGGGGAACTTCTGTCATCAAGCCAACCCTCGATTTTTTTAAAGATCCACTCGCGAGTTCCTTCCTGGAATCTTGACACATGAAACTCAATGTCCCCTTCAAACTCGGACTTTGCAAGGACGTTCAGAATCTCTTCTGTTCTGTTAGCCTGCCCTCTTTGGTTTAAGTCTTCAATACTTTTTTTCACTTCTAATACCTCTTCTTGCATTTTGGTTTGAGTGTGACATACTCCATGCAGCTCTGACTTCATTTGCTGTAGCATCTCAGCACCCTGTGTTTGGTTTTGGTGTACCATATCAATAGTTTGGTTTATTTCTTTTAGTTGTGACTTAAGATCCTTCTCACTATCAGCCCACTCAAACAAAATTTGAAGATAATCTTCCTCTCCACAGTACTCAGCCTTTAGTCTATCTACGTCTGCTTTATTTAGCCCAAGAGCAACAAGAACGTCACTTATTTCCCTCCAAAGATGGGAGAATGTTGATGAGTCGATGCCAGTGGTGGACACGTGACCATATAACTCATTTCGAAAGAACTTTATGCGAGCAAGGTTAGCCTCTAAGGTAGTGTCACTCAAGGGTGGTTTTTTGTGCCACCCTGAGGGGGGAGGAGAAAGCCCACAAATCTCAGTCAGCAGAAGAAAAAGAAGAGTTATGTCAAAATTGTTTGAATCTGGTGTACTCCCACTGGGTGGAAACAGTTTGTCCCACTGAGGCTTATGTAAAACCCTTCTCTTCAGTAGATTGCACAGTTTTGGATAGTTAGCAGTGAGATCCATAGCCAGGTTTGCGGGAGAATGATGGCTGTCAAAAACCATTTTTAAAACTGTGGTTCCACCATCTATGAGAAGTCTGCTGAGCTTGGCTCCATTTGTCTTCTCTGTGGAGCTCACCAGGGGTGAGGATGCAGAAGCTGCCATTTTAACTCAAAATTGAAAGGCACAGTCCTCCAATTCTACCTAAAAAGGAAAGAAAAGAACATGGTACATTCTCATGTATGTATGCATGTTATGCAAGAAGAAAATCTGGATTTAGTAGGCAGGCAGGCAAGGTGTATCATGGGGAAATCTGCAATTAATTCAAAGCCCTTTCAATCATGTCCAATTCTACTCATATCAAAGCTCTCTAATGTAAAGGATCACAAGGTTTCTAAATGTATCTTAGCATGAAAATTGACCAGTGATAAACAATGGACATTGGGCTCCAAGATGTATTAGAAATGCCTTTGGTGAGAAAGTTCATCACATTCTACCTTCAGTTAACAAAACTTCATTTCCTTTTTAAAGCCACCAAACCTTTAGGGGTTCAGTCTCACAAAGCAGAACACTTTTTTTGCTTGAGTTGAAAGATCCCAAGGTAGGTCCTCAAAACAATCTTTCTTTTTTCAATGTGGCTAAGCAGGAAGGAGAAATTTTCACACTTTGCTACTATACAGTTACCTTAATATGGTATTGATTTTTAAAAAAATATTTTTGCTGATGGACGCCATATTTCAGGAGACAATTGATTACTTTGTGTAAGAGCTAAATCTCAGCTTAATCCCTCAAAATTTTGAAAAAAAATCTGATATGATTGGTACTCAAATAAAGCAACTAGTGGAATCTGAGGCAATTGTACATGTTACATACAGTGTATTTGACACATATTCCACTTCTGTGTTTCAGTGTTTCAGTCCAATTTGTTCATTTTGGCCCTGAAAAGCCCTATTTAGGGAGTGGTCAATTGAGTATACATCCACACAAAAATGTTTGAAATTTTGATAGTTTCTGTCTTTGGCACTTTGATATATCCAATGAGAGCTGCATGTACAATTTCTGTAAGGATGTTCTGATACATGTGTGGTATTGTGTACCTGATGGTAGCAATTTTTTATAGGTTTAATTAGTGTGAATTTCAGTTTGGAATTTCCAACAAAATAGCAAGCCCTGCCCCTTTCTTCTTCTTCTTTTTCAAGAGTTAAAAAACAATCATTCGAACAACACGTTACACAATCCAGAGAAGTGAAACAACTCTACATATCAGTCATTTTTTTTTTCATAATTCAATTTCTGCCTGACCTATAGTGTACATGTATATGCTGGATTGGGGAACTTAGAAAGATGTCACCTGAATAGCTTATCAAATCAAGTATTCTGTGACATTTCAGAGCGAAACATCACATTCTGCAGCTGGTATCAACGGATCCTAATTTTCTTACTCTACCTCAGTTCACTAACTTGTAATTATTGGCAGTGTTTTTGTACTTCAAAAAATGATTTATATGAAGACAACTTTTCAGGGTTTTCAACATTTCTGTCAAGTAGTGGACATATTCCTGAAAGCTCTGGAAATGACATATTTTTGTTGTGGCAAGGTGCCTTGCAAGTCCTGAAGGCACAAGCTACCTAGGGGGGTCAAGGGAATGCCCTTCAAGACATTTTTAAGATAGAAAACTCAGAAATGCTGTTTCAACCTTTTTAGAACCCAAGAATTGGCTTCCCAGGTAGGGCTGAAGTTTACACAAATTCTCTTTTTGAGCAGGAATGATAACAAATAGTCACCCCAATTTTGTTTAAATGAAAAGAGAAACCAATCAAATATTCTGCCTGATTAGCAAAGAAAGAAAAGTAGTGTAGCAGATTTAGAGAAATTAATTGTCTATTCTGTGATCCTTTGGGCGCAGTTGTTCAAAGGCTGATTAGTGCTTACCCCGGGTTAAATTTTAATCCAGGTTTCTATATTTCTCTGTTCAAAAGCTGTTTTGGAATAATTTTACCCATTGTTTTTAGAGCATTCAATTATCGAATTGTAGTAAAAAAGAAATAAACTGGATTGACTCTTCAAGCTTTCAGATCTAAAATCAAATTTCACACTAACCCCAGGTTATCTTGGCCCAGCTTATCTTGGCCCAGCTTTGAACAACTCGGCCCTGGTCAGCAAGTTCATGAGATGCTTTGTGAAAAAAAATCATAGTGATAAAAAAAAAAACAAACAAACAAAAACAGAAGCTCAAATATTGGCATCAAAGTACAAGCAATGGAATGAAAAATAACCAGATGAAATGTCTGGCCTCAGGCTCAAATGAAAACCTTGACTATTTTGTAATGGTAACCATGTTTAACCATATGGTAGTTTTACTTAACATAACTGAGGTTAATTTCAACTTTTGCTTCAGATGAAGAAACTCTAATCAAAATGAAATACCTTTGAATATTAATTTGAAGTCATGGTTAGATTTTCTGAGTTGCATACAATCTGTGATCACTGCTCTTTAGATGCATTTTAAAATCATCTTTTATTCAAACAAGTCCTTAATAGTTACATAATAATGTTAACAATGTTAACAATACATGTTTTCTAGTGGATAAGAATATTTTTTCTTGTGTTGATAATAATCTCTCACTTGAAAATAAAATTTGTATCACCTTTGGCCACAAAAGATCCTCTGTATATCTGTGTGCTTACTATTGTCAAGGTTGTCAGATTGATGAAAATGGTTATCAATGAAGATGGTTGTCGTACAAAGTAGATATGATTGTTTAGAGCAACTTAAATAAAGGTCAATGTACATGTCAATTTAGAAGTCAATTTACATTTGAATGTACATGTAATACACAATGCATCACAAATCCCTATCTTGCAAAATTTATGGAGCTTCCTCTTTACTTTCTGTTTGTATTAGGTCTGCCACACAATTCTTATGCTGTTGGTTCAGAAAATTTGATATTGAATCCACCAATAATTCCCAAATTGATATTTTTCTTTATTCTCATTGCTCTTCCGCTTGATATTGTATTGATATTGTGTGGAGAAATTATGCCTCGATCACTAGATCATAGGAGTTAAAGGGTTAAGTTCCTTAAATGTAGTTAGCATTATTGACAATGTAATTCAAGAGGTTTGAATGAGAAGAAGCCTAGTAGCATGTTCCTTTAAAACATTGAAATATTCACAAAACAATTGGTTACCCTGAGAAACATTGCCCTCCCAAAGTGAAAATTGTCAATTTGGAATTCAGCAGTACAATTTCCTTTATTTCATTCTTGAATTTTATGAATAAAATAGTGGTCAAAAATCCAAATTTCAATTTCAATAGTTCTGTGCTCTTGAGGGCACAGATTGGCCTTCCTCCCCTTCCCTCATAGCCATCCTATCCACCCATAAATGTTTGCCTTTAGCATGTCACACACAAGGTACACCTGTACATGAATTGATAGTTCCTAGAGGTTAACCCTTGCGAAATGGCTTTTGGAATTCCTAGGAATTCCTAGGAAAATCCTAGGAATTCCTAGGAATTTATTCCTAGGAATTCCTAGGAATAAAGGTGTGAATTTTCACGGTAAATTCGGACTGGGAATTCCTAGGAATTCCTAGGAATTCCCAACCATAACAACTCTGGTTCTAAAAACCTAGAAATTCCTAGAAATTCCCAGAAATTCCCAGAAATTCCAAGTTTATAGCCAACAGGACTTGGAATTCCTAGGAATTCCTAGGAATTCCAACTCAGAGAACCAATGACTTTCCCTGAAAAGCTGTAAATCTAAAAAATTCCTAGGAATTTCTGGGAATTTCTGGGAATTTCTGGGAATTTTTAGGAATGTTTAAGAATTACTGGGAATTTTAAGCAAACATTTGAGGCTAATGATATAAAATAAATACTTAAAATTAAAAAAACCCAGCTAAAATTCAAGTATTCAATGAAATTTATTTAGAAGCTTAATTAAGGCTTACATGTAAAATATTTTTGATTAATTATTAACATCAATGTGTGGTAATATTAGGATGGAATTTGATTTATTTTTCTTTTCTTGAAAACTTCATACGGATTAATCCTCAATTACAGCTATTCATATAAAATAGTTCTAATCAATCATTAAATTTGGTTTGACACAAATTGTGAATAAAATCTGTTGATTCTTTTCCATAAAATACAATATCTTAAGTTATATTTATACAGTTATATTCTTGGGAGTGAAGGGGCTGATTACAGACAAATAAAATTGATTTTTTGATTAAAATCTTGTTGTAACTGTAACAATAAATTAGAATGAAGTTATCCTAAACTGCAAACTTAGCTGCTGTTTGTACTGTTTGTATTTTTTTCCTGGGCTCACAATGAGTTGGCCTTGAATGAGGTTGTCAACAAGAACCTTGACCATTTTGTATCTGGATTCCTTGACATCTGAATTTGAAAAAAAATAATATATTAAAATATGTATGTTTAAAGCTCAGACCAGTCTTTTAAGATGGCTATGAGGAAAAGGGCATTCATTGGATTCTCAAATTGAGAAATCTCTGTTATGGAGTTAGTACATCTCTCTCATGGATTTTACTTAAAAAGGGCTGAATACATTATTTTGTTTTTACCAAGGAGGGCTTCTTTATATACTAAGGTTTGTTATGAATCTTGAATGTTCCCAAACGTGACTAGAGGAATCTTGAAACCTTACTGATAGGTTTATTTCATTGTAAAGCATAAGCTTAAGAAACTGCGGCATGCAAGTGACCGATTCGATTCTCAGAATTATTCTAGTTTCAGCTGCGCCGAGCGTTATGTAAGCTTAATTAAACCCGCTACATCTATTCTTTTATAAGATTTTGATCACAACAAATATCGCAATTTTTACTCACCACAAACTTTCAAAATCGTAGCTTTACAGATGGCCACTCGACCCTTGTTTGTACAGGTCCATATGTCAACTGTTGTCCCTTCTTTTAACTCCACGGCGCCAACGACTTTCTTCTCTTTTACAACACTCACGCTATTCTCGTTTTCCCATTGAACCACAATAAAAGCTATCTTTAGAAATGTTATATTAAGCAAAACAGTTGAGAAAAGCGATCAACCGATGAAAAGTACATTCAAAGATGAGCGCCAAATGGAGTCTTCTTTGTTTCCGATCACGGGCATGATCACGTGGATCTTTTAGGACTTGTCATTGGCTAGCAAAGTGAATCCGCTGGCTTGCCGATTGCAGTGTTAAGAGAAGCGCCCAACTTTATTCTGACTTCTTCGTCCGGTTCTCTGCTTCTAGAAGATGGATAGCTTGGTGATATAAATAAAGATGTGAGCTCACTCTATGTAGAAATAATCGACAAGAATCGATCGTATTACAAATGCACGATTTGTGGCCGAAAGTTGTCGAGGAAACAAAGACTCGAAACTCACTTGAGTTGTGTTAATGGCAAAGGTGAGAAATAACACAAGCCAATCACAGTTTTGAATGCGACTACAAATCGTCTTTTACCCTCATATTTATAAAAGAAGGATACCACATTCGGAAGTGTAAGAGATACATAGATGATCCCAGTGTACCAGTACCTAAATCTACAAAGCTTGACCGTAGCAAGCGTTCGGCAACACGTTCCAACACCGCCATCTCGATTCCTCAGTCAGTTCCACTGAACTTAAAGCGGTATTGACAACAGAGTAGAGTGCGTCTTACAAAGGAGAAACATTTGTACAAGAGACAGGAGTAGCTATATGCGATTACAGAGGTGCGTTGGAACTCTGGTCCACAAATAGTTATGCACTGCCCGAAGTATAAAACAATTTTGTTGATAGCTGACAGACAGAAAAGAACAACAAGTAAACTTAAGAGCTGCATGTTATTATTGAAGTATGACTAGCACTTTTCATTTTTATATAAAGAAGGACTTGTAATTTGCACCAAAAATAAAAAGATGTAATATTTTTTTGGGAGATCCAGTGATTGGGACATTTAAGAAATTAAGTTATGAAAGGAAACTTGGTTGGTACTTCTCACTACTAACAAGTCTTGTTGACAAATATTTTCAGATCAGAGTTTCAAATAAAGTAAATTGAAGACGTCATATAAAAGGTGTTTTTCCTCAAAGGGTACATTGACTACCTCTGTCTTGTCTGCATGCCAAATGTTTGCAAAGTGTGTGGATGATCCACAAGTATTGGAACTCTTACAAAAATGTTTTGTAAGAATAAAAACAGCAAAACAAATTACAGCAATTAGTCATGAAAATAGAGCAAAAAACTGAAAAAAAGCAGCAACAACAATCATGAAAAAAGAAAGATTAATTAGGTGTTGAATTTGTTTGTATAAGGCATGAAATTTCTATTAAAAGTATTGTCAACAAAAAGTCTCTGACAGCATTTGAGGCAACTGAGCTTGACTGTTCCAAGGTTTTCTAACAAAGGCAACCAGTAATGTAGGTTAGGGAAGTAAGATAACAATGTAATTATTGTTAATTATTGTGGAAGTTGGCAGTTTCCATTTAACATAACTGACAGCTGGTTCATGAGAAAATCCATATTAATGTAAAGATTTACTAAAACTTAGTTTGAGTAATAAATTTCATGATCGTTAAGTAATAAACGTGTACATGTATGTATATCTCTTGGTAAGTTTTGTATAGCATACCTTTTATTGAGCCAAAGTTTTAAGCCTCTGAAATTACTCTTTTTCTTAAAACCTTCACATTCAAGGTATTGAGAAATTCTTAGAATTTATGTGGACCTCAGGGTATTAAAATTGCCTCAAATTCAATTCCCAGAAATTCCCAAGAGTTCCACACTTCTTAAATTATAGGTAGTTTGTAAAGCTGAGAATTCCTAGGAATTCCTAGGGATTCCAAGTCCTCACAAAACTGGAGTCTTCCTTTCCCAGAAATTCCCAGTAATTCCAAGCTTTTTAAATCAGAGTTAATTTGCATAAGTGGGAATTTTTGAGAATTCCTAGGAATTCCTAGGAATTCCTAGGAATTCCCAGAAATTCCCAGAAATTCCCAGAAAACTGGGAATTCAGTTTGCAAGGGTCATTTGCATAATTGGGAATTTTTGAGAATTCCTAGGAATTCCTAGGAATTCCTAGGAATTCCCAGAAAACTGGGAATTCAGTTCGCAAGGGTAACATGGAAAAATTATTGATTTCCTTGGAAACCAGACATCAGCTTCTTGCTCGATTTCATTCACAACATTCTACTAATCTAACACCTTTCATGTCCGTGCAATGTACCAAAGAATTTAAAATGTTAGACAACAATGAAAATAGGAGGGAAAATATATGATTTCATTCTCAATTAAGCCACTACTTGAACTCAAAGGGAAAGGATACGCTGTCAACTGTTTTTAACAATGTGCACGAGTAACATCGACATCACAAAAAGGAAAAGCGAGGGCCAAGAAAAGACGATAAACTTCTTTTTACTTGGATTTTCATTGTTCCATGCAGACTTCATTCAAACATGTGGATTTCTCCAGACTCAAGGTGAAATTCCACGACTTTTCCGTGACCTTGGAGAAATATGTTTCATCCGAACTTTTTCCTGATTTAACTTTTTTGAATGATATCATCTCAGATCGCAAAATTCAAAACAGAGAAATAATTAAAAAAAACTGGATATTTATGCGATCAATAAGGAAATCAGGATTTCGAGTTATTCAATTGCTAATTTGTATTCTGAAATGAAACTCTTTTCGATCGCAACATATTCAGGTCGACGCCGCGACTGAAACAGTTTTAAAACAGTCCTGAACTACGCTTAAATCACCACAGCGATACATTCTCAGCTCGTCAGGAAATTCTAACGAAAGTTTAGAATAAAATGAAACTTCCTTTACCTTCGAATTCTTAAATTTTCTGACGTAGAAGCCACCATCGATGCTTGAAAAACCTCGTGAAGTCCTGGGAATCGAAATCTAAGAAGCAATTGATGATTTAACATCGATTTTCTATCCCTTTTCATGCACAAATCTAACATAACTGAATACACTTACCACACTAAAACTCTACTTGGAATACGGCTTTTAAACCAAAAGTCCAAATGAAGTACCTAAAATTCCACCTGTTTCAATTTCTCTCTTCTCCAGTCTCCTACTGCCCTCTCACCGAACCTGCTCCCCAGGGGATTAGTGGCACGCTCTGACATGGCTCAGAAAGGCTCAGAAATTTAAATCTAAATTTTATTCGCTTAAAAAAGACTCTAGATTGTTTTAAAGCGTTGTTCAGTTAATATTATGTAGCGAATAAAAGTTTCCTATGAACTCGAAATCTCCGTCGGGACAAGAGCGACTTCTCAAGGGGTCCTTAAGTGATCTTTTTCGATGAATTGAGGATAAGTTGTTCACTATAAGTGATCTGAAAGCAGATGAAATCATTCCCGAATCAATTGATCCTTTTCTACTCTTGGTTATTTTACTTTGGTTTCCCTAGCAACCTAGCAACGGGATCAATGAGGAAGAACACAGAAGATAAGTTTTTCTCCCTCCCTACCCTAACCATCTTTTCGAATCCAGGCTTCCACGCCAGGCTTGGAACGCCTGACGATAATTGAGTTTCTGAATCTGTTATGCAGCGCGATGCCGGTCGATAACAGGAGAATCGCAGGGCCCGAAGTCACCCAGCCCGTCATTTTCACAGGAACAAAGGCATTCGATAAACCTCTGGTACGTAAGGAATAGTATCCTCTTCTTTTTCAGCTTTCACTGTGTTCCTTCGTTCATGACTTTGTCTCTCACTTCAGATAACTGGTGACGGTTTACGAAGAGATGGCCGGAAAACAGACGAACTACGACCGATGTGTAAGTTGACTCCGCAACAGATAAACTGAAGTAATTTAAGAGAAGCGATGAAATATGAAGTTTTATGAACGCAATCATCAACACAGAGCATTAAATACTGAAAAATTAAAAACAAAACAAACCAAAAATCAGAGATTTTTGTCTCCTAACATCGCTTGGTGTAAGCTGTTGGCAAAAGCGAGTGTATCATAATATTTATGATAATTAAACTAAAATAGTACTTATGAAACAAAATTATATGAAGAAGTACTTTATAACTATGATTAAAACTAGTACAATTATTATAATTACTATTACAATAATTATTATTATTGTTACAGTTTTGCGTTCAGGGGTAGTCAGTCAAGCCAGAGGCTCAGCATACATTGAAATGCAGAACACCAAAGTCACATGTGCTGTGTATCCTTATACGATTATGTACATGAACATGTACTTTTATAAATTAATCGATCCTTCTCCACAACATTTCAAAGACCAAAGGTAAAGGGTAGACATCCCTCCTCTGGGATATTGTCCTTTTGAAAAATTTAGATCCTTTGAATAAAGGATAATTGTTTTCTTTGTGTCTTTGTGTTTCCAATTAAAATCGAAAATTGAAAATCATTGTCAAGGTTTGTGACAGTCAGGTTGATGTGTTCAAAAAGATACAATGTTGCAAATTGCCTCTTTGATGCTCTGTTCATTGCTGACTTTATTAACAATGTATGATTTATAGAAACATGTTTATTGATTATTAGTACTGGACACAAAGAAAGAAATGTCAAGTGAGAACTTTCATGTTCAATACTTCTTTTTTTAATCATTTCAGTTTAGAATAAGAACAAAAAAAATCATTTTTGCCTCTTGACTCAGTGTCAGATATGGGCCAAGAGAATCACAGAGACAGCAAGAGTTTAGTGAAAGGGTAATAGTAAAATAGATATAATATAATTTATAAGTCACTATATAATAATGTACATTTAACAGTACAGCTATTATGCAGAATGCTTCATAAAAGTTCTTTTGAATAATGAGCAGTTTAGAAGATGTTTAATTATCATTATGATAGATATTGTGATAGTTTGGTTTTTGGTGTATTTTGTTAATGTGATCATTTGCTGACTTTAGGTTTCCTAAACAGAAATTTTAGTATCAAACATGAAAAGTTCTACATGATTCAAGATAAGGAAATTGAAGCTGGATTGAAGAACTTTTGAAAGGAAATTAATGATAAAGTCTGCAATATGTCCACCAAATATACTGAATTTATTATATCAATGAAATATGTGTAGTGCACCGTAGGATGTTCTGCTTATTCTGTCTTTTTAACATCTTAGAAATAACCTACAAGTCTTATTTTACAGGGAAAGTTGACTTGTGAGTTCAAGTTTGTACCATTTTCATGCTGGCAAAGGCGACAACACATGCAGGTGATTATCACTAGCTGTTGTGAGGGAAGATTACTTTGGGAACTAAATAATTTGATGAAGCAGCTATAGTTTTTTTCTTTTAAGATACAATTGGGAGCTTTGTTAACTTCCTTTTCTGGGAAGCAGGGTAATTAATGAAGAGGACCCTTAGCTTTTTTGTCCAGATTTCCTGAAAGTTTACTGGCAACCTTTTATATTCTAGGACCAGGTTGTTCAAAGCTGAATTAGGATAATCCAGGATTAGTGTGAAATCTGACTTCAGATCCCAAAGCTTTAAAAGAAAATTCAATATAATTTGTTTTTCTAGAATATGATTATTGAATTCTCTACAAAGAATAAAGAAAATTGTCCCAAAGAGGCTTTTGAACATAGGAATAAAGAAACTTGGTTTGAAATTTAACCTTGAGTTAATGCCAATTGACCTTCTAACAACTCCATGAGGTACATTTAGTGAGAGCAGCACTCCCAAGTTTGAACAGTTTTTACCATCATAGCTGGTAGAAAGAAAGATATCTTTAGTTAGCATTACTACCGGTATTTTCTGTAAATTTTCTGAGAAAGGCACAAAATTGGAAGCTTGTGTTCGGCAGTTAATCATTGTGCAAGTCACATGTACAACATTTTTACTTCTTTATTAAGAGGTTCAACACCATTAATGCTCTGTTGTTTTCTGTTATGAAAATAGTTGACTCCCCTCTCTTTGGTTGTCTGAAAGTGATCTTTTTTTCTTTTCTTTTTTTTCTTTGCTAAATTTCAAAATTCTTCAATCCACAAACTCTCTAGCATTCAGTTACTTTCATTATAAACTAATGACTGAAAATAGCTGTATGAGACTCTTTTTTTTCATTTCTTTTTTTCAGGATTCAGAAGAAAAGGAGCTATCTTTATTTATTGTCCAAGCTCTCCAGCCAGCAGTTTGCTTGGTATGTTTTCACAAATTTTTTTTTATTCTGATGACTCAGCAGTTACAAACACAGTTGATAATGTAAACTGGCTATGGTAATTTTTTTCCTTTGTTTTTTATTTTACTTAACATGAAATTAAAATGATAAATGGCTCCTCAAGAAACAAATAAACCTAATCATGGGCTCTAAAAACTCTATGTCAACATGACATACTTAAACTTAGTTTCAAGGATAAAAACTGATCGAATTTTTGCTAACTCAACCTCAGTTTTTCGTTTTTTTTTTAAATTAGTTTTGAATTGGCAAATAATGCTGGCATGTTCTTTTTGTAATTCATAGGAGAAGTTCCCCAAAGCTCAAGTTGACATCTATATTACTGTCTTAGAAAATGATGGAAATGGTTAGTCAGTGGGCATGACAACTGTGTTTTGTTATGCAAAAGTGTAGGAATCTGTTGTTGGTAGTGTAAATGCTAAAATGAGCTGGAATGGTCAAAATGATTTCGAATTATGGTTATATGCACAATGTGGTAATTACTTTTGGATAGGGAACATTCTCTTTGTAGCTCTGGCCGTATTGTGAACAAACAAAGGAAAAATTAAATTAAGACATTTAGTGGTCATTTTTACCTAAACTAGTCTTTCAAACCACAATACATGTATATTATTTGTAGTAAGCTCAGATTGAGTTTATAAAAATTGATGTTTTACATTAAACCATCCTTTTAAATCCAACCTGATAATTTCTGATTGCTCACTCATAGTTCTTTACTACTTTCTCATGCTGCTTGATGTGGTACACTGTTAAATGTACACTTCTTGTTTGTTTCTTATATTCCATATGAGTTAATTTGCAATTATATAATAAGCTCAGTTATGCATGTATTCTGATTGGTTCTCACTTATGATCTATAGGAGGACAGACGTATAGATGACACCATCATTAAAACTTTTTTCCGTATATTTTAATTCTTTAATATATAAAACAAATAGATTCCAAGTTGCTATGCGTCTGTTCAGTAATAGATCACAGAGGATGTCAAAATGTGGTAAGAGCATCAGTGACATGGTCGGCTGCGCCTTGTGTGCCACTTTTTTGTTCTTATCACATTTTGAGGTCATCTGTGATCTATTACTGAACAGATGCACAGCAACTTGGAATCTATTTGTTAATCTGAAATTGTCATCTTTCATCAGAAAAGAATTGTGGTAAAATTTTCATCAATATGTAGCAGTCACGTAAATTATCTTGGTTGAAAGTCTCCAGCATTTTGAAAAATCCACATGTATGATCTCATACAATAAAACTTGAGTAATTAAAGTTGACTTCTGTATATTTATTTAATTTGTAACCAATCTTGTTATTTCATGTACACACAGCTCTTTCTGCTGGCATAATTTGTGCATCACTGGCCCTAGGAGAGGCTGGAATAGAAATGTATGACCTTGTTTCTTCCTGTTCTTTGGTAAGGAAACAACTCTGCTTAGAAATTTTGGTGCTAGATCATTTCAATTTTGACATTTTAGTTTATGGATTTAGTATGGTATGACTCACATTAATTGTATGGTCTTGGATGCTTGTCAACAAGTTCATTTTAGCTTGAGGTGGTTGAGCATACAATTCTGTTATACTGTTCATGTACCTTTTTTTATCTTAAGTTTGCAACTTGAAGTTACATGTAGAATTATTATGAAAAAATTTAAAAAAATAAAAATTATGAAATGGTCTTGGAAGTAAAAGGGTTCACTGATCGTTTATGACTTCCACAGGTGCAGAAAGGTGACACATCACTGGTGGATCCCACATTTCAAGAGGTAAAGATAAAGTGAACAAAAATAATGGTTTAATGGATTACTTATAATAGGTACAATACTTATTACAGGTCATATTCTTTTCTATTTGATTCCAGTCTGTTGTAGATGCTCAGTAAGTGAAACAAAGCACAATTATTTTTATTAGTAAACAGCACCATAGTTGCAGAGGGGTGAAAAGATAGGGAGGTCTGGGACAGATTGTGTAATGAACTTCCTAAGAACTATTTACGTGACCCAGGCCCTAACTTTTCTTGTTTTTCACTCTGTCATTTCTATTGTGCTGTTAACTATTTCACACAGAGTCAGCACTGGAACAGGTTAGTTTGATGTGGCTGTAATGAAGGGCTGATGCTTGAAATGCCAGCTTTGAAGCTCTTTACAGCGGCCAATCTACATTATCAACCCAATTGATAAAGCCAAATTTTCTAGATTAATTCAACACTGCTTAGCTTTCAAACCTCTTTTCAATAACCTACCTTTAGGCCACTGTACAAGTTTCAAACACGTGATGCTTTGCACTTTTTGACTTCTCTTTGTCCTTTGAAATTTCATGGCAAGAGTATTATTTTGACTTGAAAATAAACGTTAGATAATACAAGTTTTATTCCATCTCTTCTTGATGAATTCTGGGTATTTTGTTAGACTTCATCTTCAGATATTGATGGAAGGGTCACCATAGCCTTTCTTCCCACTATGAATGTCATATCTGGTTTGTCACAAGATGGTGAATTGACACAGGATCAGTCCAACAAGGTAATTAGTTATGTGTTGCATCTAATCTTTGACTTTTATACCAAGGGGAAAATTTTCAGAGTAGCATAATTTCTGGCTGTATACTCACATGGCAGATTACACACCTGCCAGTTTTAAACATCAGTTGAAAATGCAACACCAGATCACCTGCACCATTGGAAAAATTGAATCTCAAGTACAAGGAAGACCATAAAAGAAAGTTCTAGTAATTACAAATTTGCATGGTGTAAAATTATTGTGAATTTTCTTTATTATTAATGCTGATACTTCTGAGTGTTTTGAAGTTAATGTTGGGGGGGGTAGGGGGAAGGGGTTAGGGTGAAAGGGTAGGGTGAAGGGGGACAGGGTGAAAGGGTAGGGTGAAGGGGGATAGGGTTAAGTGGGTAGGGGGAAGTGGGATAGGGTGAAGGGGGTAGGGTGAAGGGGGATAGGGTGAAGGGGGATAGGGTGAAGGGAGTAGGGTGATAGGGTGAAGTGGGTAGGAGAATAGGGTGAAGGGGATAGGGTGAAGGGGGATAGGGTGAAGGGGGTGGAGTGAAGGGGGATAGGGTGAAGGGGGAATGGGGATAGGATGAAGTGGGTAGGGGGTTAGGGTGAAGTGGGTAGGGGGTTAGGGTGAAGTGGGTAGGGTGAAGGGAGTAGGGGGAATGGGGATAGGGTGAAGTGGGTAGGGGGATGGGGTGAAGGGGATAGGGTGAAGGGGATAGGGTGAAGGGGGTAGGGTGAAGGGGGTAGGGTGAAGGGGGTAGGGTGAAGGGGGTAGGATGAAGGGGGTATGGGGATGGGGTGAAGGGGGGTAGAGTGAAGGGGGGTAGGGGGGTGGATCATATACTGTACTTGGCCAATTCACATACCCCTTCCCAAATTTTCGACATGTTAAATGGTTTTTAAATAGTTTCTTTGCACAGCAAACTTCTTTGCCATCTGTTACAGGATTTGATCTTCTCTCTGAGTACAACTTTTTACAATAAGTGCACATAGAAATAGCTATTAACACGTATTTGCGAGAAGTAGTCCCACAATATGTTATTTTACTGAGTGCAATCCTGTTGAAATAAATGATGGGGCTCCGCCACCCCTCCCCTGGCAAAAAAACAATGTAAGATATTGAAATTAACTCTATATTATAAAATAATTCATATAGTACGCGCGCTCTGATAAGCTGGAAGATATTGAAATTAACTCTATATTATAAAATAATTCAAATAGTACGCGCGCTCGATAAGCTGGAAACCACTCCGCTTCGCGTCGTGGTTTTCCACGCTTATCTCGTGTTTTCCCAACCTCCCGCGTGTTTACATTTGGCTATGTAAACACGGAAACCATTTTACATTTCTTCATTAAAAAACACAGAATGATGCATAATCAGTGTTCAACAAAGTTCCTTAATATTTAGTTTTATATTGTAACTTTCATCTATCACTTTTTTTTATCCTCAGGCCATAAAGTGTGGTATGGAGAGTTGTGCAAGAAGTTTTCCAGTTCTTCAAGAATCGCTCGTTAACACTGTAAAGCGAACTGTGAATTCCAACGGTAAAAGCTAATTTAAAAGTTTTCTGTAGTATATATGACAAGCTTAAAATCCTATCCCGAGGGATAAGCAGCGAGCTGTAATGTCAAGGATCTTTGCTAAAAGATGAGACATGCCTTCTGTTGTCGGAGATCTACTCAAGTTTGCTTTGGGGATGAAACTGTGCCTATATCTAGTGCTTCCAAAAAGACCCGGCACCCGCTAGAGCTCCGGCGGGTATTCTGTTGTGAATCGCCGGGTATACTTTGGAAGCTCTCAAGCAAACTCAAGAAGTGAGATCTAAAACCTAAAGACTTAATTAAGGCTTTATTTAATAATATGAAACACTCCATCCCCACATCTCCCCCAGATAACTCTTTTCAGTTAGCATCACAAATTTCTGTTGAAATGGGTACACCTCACCTCTTACATTGTCCTTATCGAAAGACAGTGCTCCCTCTGCAGGTGATGATAGCTCGCTTTCGTTCGGAGGTTTGCCCGGTATTTCCGCCATGAATTCTGGAAGCGTAAATATTCTATAAATCTGTTTTACAAAAATAGTAATCGTTTATTGTGCCTTGAGGTAAATAAAACTCGCCCTTTGTTTGACTTAGCAAAAACATAAAACAAAAACAAACAAACAAAAATAATACACAATGAGTTATTCTCATTCTTCAAAGATTGTTTCCTGTCCAGAGTCGTTAGCTAAATTCTCAGTTAGGGGTCTTACATTGGTGCCTTTTCATAACAATTTCTCTGTATGAATCCTTCAGATCTCAGAAAATATCTTTTGTTACCGCGCCCAAAAAGATAAGGGAAAAAGAAAAATGCAAAAGCTACCCCACTCACTTCGCTCACCAGCCTGGACTATTTCTTGGGCAAAACCCTTTTTTCCGCTTTGACGGGGATAGCCTATTCGCAGGTTAGGAAAGTGGAGGGAAAAAAAACCGTGACAAGTACAAAAAAAAGAAACGACCTATACGTGAGTCTTAAGTTGCGTTTGTAGGAAATGGAAGAGGATCAAAATATCTATATTTATATACCTTTGTCTCCAAAGTTTCCCTGCAGTGATCAATCGCTGAACTTCGTAGCGATACGCAAGCAGTTTAAATATACTTCGACACCAAATTGATGTCCAGAAATCGTGAAACAGTTACGTGAGGCTGCAAAAGCTTAGCTCTTGTGATTAAGTTAACAATGCACATAGAGCATGATAGGTCATTTACTAAGAGGCAATAAGTGAGAAATTTTTCGATGCAAGGCACCAAAAAGGCCGAGAAGTTGGAAAATACAAAAACAGTGTACAGCGGAAATAAACGTGCTTTGAGTAGTTACCAGATCCTAGATATTTGAGAATTATCTTCTAGTTCTTAGAAACTAAAATATTTTTTGTGCCGACAGCATTATTTATTATTACTGACAACGACAACAAAGAATTGTGATCGGTTTGAAGAGGGTCTCAATAGGGTGATGGCTTTTACGGCTAACGGTTAAAATTTTGGCCAATTTACGGCTAACGGTTAACATCTTTCCACTGTTTCCACCAGACATATTTTTTACGGTTAACTTTTTTACGACTAACGGTTAAAATTTTTCAATTTTTACGCCTAATGGCTAAATGTTTTGGCCGTATTACGGCCAACGGTTAACCCCATTGAGACCCTCTGCGAACTGAAATAACAGGGGATGGTGCTCAAGGTGATTCCTCAGAAAAAAAAGTTGTTGAACAATTCAGTTTTTTTAACTTTCCTTAAATATTCCCTACCAATGTCTGTGTTGAAGAATACAATGTAAAAGATAGGACAAATTAATTCTAACCCCACTTATGCCTGTTCTGGCACTAAGCACGCGCGACATTTTATCGATCGGTTCACAGTACATTTCTGGAAGCATGAGTGCTTAAAGTAACATTTTAAAAAAACTTGATAGGTAGAAAGTCTCGAGCGTATGGAACAATTTGATACATAATTTGTGAAAAAATTGCGCAATTTTTAAACTACATCGACTCAGAACGTTCCTCGAGTCGTTGCTTTCAAGGTTATAATTTGCAAAATCGATTAACAGGTTTTGTGCACGCTTTTAGCCATATCTCTTTTTCCCTTCCCTTTAGTATAGCTTATTAATTCGGTCGATGTCTTAAATCATTTCAGCGATTTTCAATCAATCATTTTTTTTTTCATTTTTGAGAGATGGGCTTATGACTTATGACAAAACTGAGATTGATTAAATAAAAATATGTTTACCATTTTTTGGACTATTTAAAACTCCATCAATCAGTAGCATTTACTAATACAACCACCTCCCACCCCGCCTTGCGCACTAATAGACTGCATCCCACCCCTCCCTAAGTACTAATGGTCTACCTCCCCACGATAAAATGGTCCAAAGAAAGGTCCAAAAAAGGGTCCAAAAAATGGTCCGATAATCCAAGGGTCTAATGGTCCAGTTCATACTTAACCCTATGTCCTACAGGGGCGCAAGATGAATGACGATAAAAGGAACAGACGACCATATGGTCATCCTGAAATTGCGAGATCAATTTCCAATTCACCTGAACATAGGTAAACGATATCTGTCTTCCGCTTTAACACTACAATAATGCAAGATGATTAGACGATAAAAATAATAGATGACTTGTCGTCCTAAAATTTTCAGATCAATTTCAAACTTTTCCTGACCATAAACACTGTCTTTTTCAATTTGAAATTAAGAAGCAGCGGAAAGAATTACAATGTAAATTAAGAACAGATGACTTGAAGAAATTCTCTTACTCTTCATATCAAATCTCTTGCCTCGGACTTATTCTTTGACGACCGGTAAACATCACTTAAAGTCTTTAACTCAAACTGGAAAAATCGGCTTACAAGTCGACAGAGGGTCCTTTCGGCAGACTTAAGCAATCACAGAGGATATTTTAATTATACTGGACAAGATATGCATTTTCTCAACTCTGTTCATCGCTTGCGTACCAGATAATCGAGGAGTAACTCTTAAGAATTGGCCATTCGAGAAAGAAGAAGATTAAGTACACAGATGACAAAATGTGTTACATATTGATTGGCTTTTGTGTATTCAGTAGCTTAGGTTACTACTCTGATTCCTGTATACCGTGCCGTTTCCTTCGCTTGTTATTTTATCTAAATAGTTAATGCATTGGTGTTTATCACAAATCCTACCGCTGATTGAATGGCCATAAAGGCTTTTGCTAGTTGAGCGCTCGTCTGAGATGTCAGCTGTCAATACTTGTGTGAACATGTTTGATTTACATGTACATGTTTGATTTGATAGTTTTTCTCGTTCCGACTTGAAGTAGAATGAGGGACGGGTTGATATCACATCTGTTCACTTAACTTATAAAAGGCAGTCATTTTCCTCTTTTGTGTGTGTAAGTATATGAGTCCTACGTCCAGAGAATTCATAGTTAAATAAATAAATTATAAAAACACCATAAACAAGCAGAGTCAACAGAATGTTCATAATAGGTCGGTTTTTTTCTGGGGGGGGGGGGGCTTGAAAACACGAGGCACTTTTTAAATTACTGGAAGCATTTTCAAAGAAAGTTCCTTAAAAAGAATAATGATAACAATGATGATAAATATAATGAAAATGATAATAGCAATAGTAGGAGTGGAAGTATGTTAAAAGTACTGATGATTAACAATGATAATAATTTCAATTCTGTATTCAAGACAACTTTGGCCTGAAGACAATGATTCCGCGCTGACCAGTAATTTCTGAGACGCAAATTATATACTCCGCTTTCATCACAGCGAAAATACCACAAAAGTTTTAAGGACATTTCGAGATTTTCGCAGAACTAAGTTAGTGGGAAGAGCCTCTTCTCAATGATTTTCCCTTAACTTCCATTTTTCATTCGATGTTAAAGGTAATCACAGAAACAAGATCTTGGATCATAGAAAGTGATGAGCACTCATAAAGTAGACAGAGACACAAGAGAACACAGCAGAGTGTGGGTTGCTTTATCTTTCTGTTTATAAAAACAAACAAACTAATAAACGGACACACAAAATTTGGAAAAATTACTTGGAGGGATGTATCAGGTCTTTTCTTGGAAAAAAGGTCTGAGGTAAATACTTCATGAAATCTTCGCAATTTGCGTAACACTCGAAATTGGAAATGGTTGTGTATATAATTTTAAAATGGTTGTAGAAACAACAACAGTTAACTTTAATTGTGCTCTCTTTTCCAGTACTCCTTTAGGCAAATTCGTGCCAAAATCAAAGAAAAAGATTGTATGTGCAGTTGATACGTACTTCCTCATTTGCGACCAAAACCTATTGTAGCCAGTCGGGCACGTAATCAGTAGTGTATAGTATCGATTACACGAGGAAGGCAACAAGAGGTGAACCCCTCGAGTGCCCATTTAAGAATTCTAATCTTTTAGAAAATAAAAAGCCATTAGATACGGTTAAAACTGCATATGTTTACGAATATTCTAAGAAATCTCCTTCCTAGCGCGTAGGGCGCTTTACATACAATGCCAGCCGTGGTTTATCGAGTAAAAGAGACTATGCGTTCTCAGTAATGTGTGATAAGCTGACAGAAAAGCTCTTCTAGTTGAGCTTCCATTCTGTCCGGCTTGCTTCATTCCAACTAGTAATTGAACCTAAAAAAAGAGGAAAAATAACAACCAGTTACAACAATGACATAATTGCAGGATAACATTAAGGTTAATTATTGTAAATAGAATAAGTGAGATGGTAAGTTTTTTTAGTATCAACATGACTGACTTTGAGTTTTAATGACTTGATCTACAGGTTAGTGTGGAATGGGCGAGCAATTTAATAAGCTACAAATAATTATCAGTATGCTTTATCATTTTAAAGGACATACAGCGGGTCAATATCAGTATCTGGGCAACTGCCCACCTACCCCTCCCCTAACCCAACATTAACCTTAACTTGTTGTCAATTAACTGTTGTTGAGTTAGGGGAGGGGAAGGTGGGCAGTTGCCCAGATACTGATATTGATCCCATATAGCAATGCTACCTGACTAATAACTGTAATGGGACTGACTGAAGTCCGATTCGTTCCGTAATCATACGAGTGATTAACGAAATCGGACGACCGCGAGGCAGGAGTCCGATTTGTTAACCTCGAGTATGATTACAGACAGAATTGAACGACATGAAGTCCTGTTACCAATTAATAAAAATTATGGCAAAACCAAGACATCGATTTATCTCGATGAAATGCTGGACAAAAGCGCGCGCACACGATGCTTTCGGTCCACTTACACAACCATGACGTCTTAACCGTCCCTTTAACTGTCCTATTACACTGTCCAATCATAAGCATGACGTGTACCCTATCCTATCAGTGCTCAAATCGGGCTGGTGAGATATATGCAAGCTTGCCTCTTACTAGTAAGGAGATGGCACTTACGAGTAAATTATACCTCAAGATTCTACCTTCCTCTTATTACCAGAGGACAACTATTTGTACCCTATGCGTTATGGTATTTGGTTTCAACTTAATATTATTTCAGTTCTCTTTCATCCTTAGATGTTACCAATCATAACCGAGTATATAAATCAGTTTCTAACCTTTGTTTTCTACAACTTCTTTGGCTCTTGGTAATTCCACTTGAACGAATTTCATTCGGGTTCCTGACAATCCAATGGCAACAAGATGATTACTGAGGCAGGCACCTAAGCTGAACGGTTGCTCCCCAATGTCTAGCATGCTGAGCTGTTCGCCTGACCTCACATTGAGCAAACGAAGGAAATTGTCACGAGTGCAGCTAATCAGAATATCGCCGTTAACAACGAACTTGCAGTCGACAATGTCGTCGTGATCTTCAACGAAGGTGTGGCATGTTTTTCCGGTTTTTGTGTCAAGGATGTGCAGTCCATAGCCTGAATCTAGCGATCCCCACGTAATGAGAAACTCTTCGCTTGGAGAGAAGATAAAATAAGGGTCGAAAGGAGAATCCTCGATCCTTTGTGAATGTCTCCACCAAATGGGTGTTCCGTGGTTATTTTCGCTTAAGCTGAATTTTATTTTTTCCTCATATACCTCATCAACTATTTCCTCAACGAAACATAATAGGATCTGGCCACGAAGATTGACTAAAACAGAATGTACTTTGTCGTTGGGAATCACCGTTGTCTTCATCGATGAAACAAACTCTCCGGTAACTGCGTTGAATATGTCTACATCAAGCATTCGACATGATTCACAGACAATTGAGGTAACTATGCCAAGACTAAGTGCTGGATCGATGAAACGTGTCGAATCATCCACCCGTGAAGAATCATCCACAGTTAGAGCATCCTCTTCATCAGATGAAACATCGCCGACTTCTGGTGAGAAATCGCTAATTTCAGTCTCCAATGCAACATTTGGTGTCAATGATTCATCTTTATCTTCGCTGAATCGAGGGAGCTTCAAGCCCCAAAAATCCTCAGGTGTCATCGTGCGGCAGTGTCTTTGACAAGCTATCGCCTCATTTGATAAAAAAGTCAGTTTTTCCGTACCACTCAGTTTGGCAAGAGGTTTAATACATTCCAAGAGGTCAAAACTCCAGAGTTGTGGAGTATCTTGGCCAACAGACAGGACAATACCTGACTTGGTGGGTAAAAGAGACACACTTCCATAGATGAAAGTTTTTTCCGTTAAAATTTCTTTACTCGAAATTCTCACAACGGTCACTAGTACCTTGCTATCATTGTAATCATTATCACATGAGCTAATAGAATACATAGTGTCTCCCTCTACAGACATTACAATTTCTCTGACTTTCATTTTGGTGGAGGCAGAATTGGTTGCACTCAGAACATCGACATCGACTGCGACGATGTAGTTAAAGGATGGACCACCCGTTAATATTGTCGTGCCGTTCAGCTTCTTGAAGAATCCTGCAGAGAAGCATGGAAAAACACTACGTATGTCATCAACCCAGTTGGAAAAGTAGTCTGGTATGGAATTTCCTGACTGAATTGGCCACAAGAGAATTTTACCTGATGAACGAAAGGCAACAAGATTTGTAAAATCGCAAAATGTGAATGTCTGGTGATGATCAAACATCCAGCCGTAAATGCCCACTCCAACATGTTCTATCTCACACGGAAGGTGGCCACAACAAAGAACTTCACCATCTGGGCTGAAATGCATTAATCCACAAGCCTTGCTAATGCACTTGTGCAAAACAGGTGCATTCCTTCTATCTATTTGCTGCAAATAGATAGAACCTGTTAAGTCGCCAAAAGCGATTTTTGAGCTATCTTCGGAAATTGTAAAAGCTGAAATGGTTTCTTCACACGTAAAACGGTTCAGTTCTGTTCCATCCTCCATACTCCACAAAGATAGTTGTTTGGGATTATCAAAACGGTCGGTTAACATTACTTTCTTATCCTTGGGGAATACGCAGTGAGCGAATTTGCACTCACTGTCGATGAAAAGCTCTACACAGTCTCCATTCAAAGTGTAAACATTCCTGAGGTTCCCGGGTAGGACATATTTTCCATTTGGATGAAAGATCACAGAGTTGTAAAAAGTCAAAACGTAACCACCAATTTGACGATAAGCACCAAAATCACTATTCCAGCCATAAGGATGTACCCCCTCATATTGTCTTGTGATAAAGGAAGGTCTTTTCCATTGAATGTTCCCTGTTTTAAGAGACCACAAATGGACTGTTCCATCTCGGCATTCACAGACCATGAAGTTCATATCAGGTGAAACATCAAAACATGCCACCCGATGAGAACCGTAAAAACGAGCTTTGACAGCACCATTTCCTTCTTCTGTGTGCACGTACTTAAGGTATGACACATGAGAAAGATCATTGTCAAGGATCGAAGCGGCTATGGAAGACAGTTCAGGAAGGCCTTCGTTGACCAAGCTTTGAAAAAACAGCAGAGGATGGTCTCTTAAAAGAAAAGAATGTTTTCTAAGAAAATCCTGAAGAAGGTCCAAGTTGGAACAAACTTCTTGCGGCAGAGCGGGTCGAACGTGTTTTTGCACATTGTGGAGATCCTCCGAGGGGCGATTGCTATTCACACAAAGCTTAGCGAAAACGAGTTTCAGATCTGTTACGAAAGCCTCGATCAGACCATCAACCTGAGTAGTTACTGGGTCTCTGATAAATGAATCCACTTCAATCATGTGCTGGACACCATGCAGTAATGCGTATGTTTCAGCGTCACTGAAAGTGCAATCGTGAATGCTCCTTCTCTTTACGTTTTCAAGCTCAATCTTGCATAGGTTGAAGAGAATTTCGTGCCCTTTCTTTTCATCTAGGATAAACTCATGGTCACCATAGACAGAAGAACCAGACAACCAGTCTTTTACCGACTTGTGGAAAAAGTGAAGACGATCATTGCGTAAAGGCAAAAGTGTAGAGATACAAGCGATCGCCTTCTTTATTGTACGGTGAGCTGTGACGGATTTTCCATCCGAATCGAACATATTCGAAACGAAAGCTATAGGCAATGGCTCACGAGAGGCTGTCAAGGCAGAAAGAAAGCGAAACACCTGTTCTTCTTCTATCTTTAACTCTTCACAAAGTTCCTTTTCTAACCGTTTAAAATGACATAGATAAACAGATGAAATTCCCAGCGGCAAGCGTCCTTCCAGGTGCTCAAGTGTGAGAAAGGGCACATTCTCTTCGATAAAATCGACGAGATAATAAGCATAAAGGAATACACCCTCGGATTTTTTGACCAGATTCTCCAAAATAGAGCTCTTCTGTGTTTCCTTCATTCGATGGCTCAGACGCATCTCAAGGAAAAGCTTAATGTCCCTTATGTTCTCCTCTTTGTTTTCCTCGAGTATAATGGGCTTTAAACGCTTAAGGTTGTCAGCAATGTTTATCTCTGGTCGCGTCGTCACTAAAAGTCGAATCCATTCTGGAAGCTTACAAAACTGGTTAGCAACTACGTTGAGAAGGTCATTGCGCCCTTTATATTCGCTTTCATCCAGGCCATCTACCACCATCAAGAGGCTTTCGTCAGGGTTTCTAACTGTAGTTAGAGGCTCCATAAAAAGCAAAGTAAACAACTCTTCAACATCCATGCTGTTGAGTTCCAACCCCAGATTCCTTGATAGCTGTTCCACGAGAGCCCTCTTGTATTCTGGTAGGGTTCGAGACAAGTGAATAGCCAAGGATTGAAGCATAAGTTGAGGTTTGCTATACCTTGCATTGTTATGCTGACAGAAGTGGCTTCCCGACAGACGTCCTGCACCCTTAATTCTTTCGCAAATAATAGCAGATATAACTGACTTTCCCATTCCTGCATTTCCACTAATGACCATAACACGGTTTGGGGAATTCCTGTCATTCAGCCAGTCTTCAACTCTTTTGAAGATCCACCCCCGTGTACCTTCTTGGAATCTTTTCACGTGATGTTCGATGTCTCCTTTAAACTCCGCTTTCATCAGATTCTTCAGAATTTTATCCGATCTTTCTCTCTCTTGTTTTTTTCTTTCTCTTTCCTCCCCACAGCCTTCATCTTTCAATCTATCTACCTCCACTTTATCCAGTCCAAGAGCAACGAGAACAGAACTTATCTCCTGCCAAAGATTGTTAAAAGTTGACTCGTCAACACTAGTGGTTGTGACATGGCCATACAACTCATTGCGATAAAACTTGATGCGAACAAGGTTTGCTTCAAAGGAATTATCACTCGCGTGTGGCTTAGAATGCCATCCTGAGGATGGACAAGATAGGTCACAAATGTTGGTAAGAAGGAGGAACAACAATGTGATGTCAAATGATTTGGAGTCTGGAGCAACCCCAGACGGTGGGAATAGTAAGTCCCATTGCGGCTCTTTTAGGATTCTTCTTCGCAAAAGAGAATGGAGAGTTTTAAGGTGAGAATTGAGACCAGTAACAAGGTTTTCAGGGGCGTGATAATGATCAAAAGCATTCCTTAGAACCGTTGTTCCGCCATCAATAAGAAGTCTGCTGAGTTTGGCGCCATTTGTCTTCTCCACAGAGCTTGCCAGTGGTGTGGATATAGAAGTCGCCATTACTGGTACAGATGCTATTTTCAATCCTAAATTGATACGGAACCCAGATAACAACAAGTTAAACACTACCTCGAATGAAAATGGGTGCCTAAACGCTGCCTCGACTGGAAATAGTTGAAAAAAAAAATTTAGGAGAATTATTTAACTCTAAATGAGCAAAAGATTTCAAAGATTAAAATCATGTTTATTAGTACAGGTAGTCACATGATTTCGAGTGCAATTTTGAATAAATAGGCACGAGTAAATCTTTTCAAAGACTAACAAAATTGACAAATCGCACGATCCCGTAGGGCGAGTACAACTTGTGGTCTCTGAAAAAGTTAATGAGTGCTTATTTATTCCAAATTGCACGAGAAAAATCATGTGATTATGTATTAATAATATACATGAAAAAATACGAGATAGCTTATCATAACTATGCAGAAGCAAAGCGCGCGCATCAAGTGCAAAAATAATTTATTGAAATCTGCAAGTGACATGGTGCGTTTGGTCAAAACAACTACGTACGCTCAAAACAATATTATAAAAGGATATTTTCACATCTTTAAGGCGCAAAGTTCGAAGTCCGGTTGAACAGTTCAAGGATTGTTGAGTCTATATCCGAATCCATTTCGATGAATGGAATCGTCGTTTGCGAGGTTTAACCATGTTTGTTTTTAATTTCGGCGTAGAATCGCTCGAGTAAAGTGTTAAGCTGGATCGGCTCGTAATTTTTTCCTTTCTTGGCAATTCCCTTCTCTTAACACCACTTTCCAAACCGACAACCAAAAAGCAGTGCTTTTTACAGTGATTTCGTTGTTAGAGCTGTTTATCAGCTGCTTTATTGTTGTTCGACGGCGAAAGAAAACCTACTTAAAACGCCGGCCATTATGTCGCTCGCAAATTTTCAGCGTATCCAAATGTTGCGACATCCAAGGCTCGCATTTGATTGGCTATCTGTGAAGTTTCTTTGATGTTTGACCAATAAGAATGTCTGGTTTGTTACTTCTTTGCACGGAATTAACCCTCTTCTGAATTACCTGAAAACTGCATTTATCTTAAACAATCAGAACTGAGTAATTTTTTCATGTTTGTCATTAGTAGCCTTAGACATTCGTTATACCTCTGTGTGCTTGTTAATAGCTATTATAACATAGCTAGCAGAGCCGCGCAATCATATTCAGTATACGTGCGCGTGCTCAAAATCCCGATAGTGCACGCTGATAGCGTGAGCAAATCGCTTCGCCAGAAAATTTTTTTTCGCGCGAGCGGCCATTGTTAGCGCGGTGAAAAATAATATATTTACGCTTCTTTCGTGCTCTCCAAACTTCCATGTGCTCCATTTAATAAATAGAGAAGCCTTAACTGTGCTCTGTTCTGTTATAAAGCACACAGGAAGTGGCTAGAGCACGAAAGAAGTGTAGGGAGAAACACGAGACGTAGTGAGTGCTCTAGCCGCTTCCTAAGTGCTTTATAACAGAACAGAGCACAGTCAAGGCTTCTTTATTTGTTTTATAATAAAGAATCCGTTAAATTACCCAAGCATTACTTTCAATTTTCAAAACAAACTTTATTTCCAAAGCGAACAACAGTGTTGTCAGCATGCTCTATACTCTCATAGAGCACGCTACAATGAGCCAATCAGAATCCCTGTTAGAATGGTTCAGATAATCCGATTGGCTGTACAAGACTAAAGCTGTCAAAAGTTCAAAAACCATCAAAGTTCACATTCTACGATAGTTTACAAACTAAAATAGTTCGGCAAGTCGAATTTAACACTTTTGCCTGAAGTTTTTAAGTCTCTAATACAGAATCTTGAAGTGAAATGTTCAGTGAACTTCAGCCGAATTATGGCTCATAAAAACACGCGAGTTTTTCCCACATGACAAGGTAGAAAACAAACTGTTCAGGGCGAGTGTTTTTTGAATGAACGACAGCCGAATTCACCGGAACATGAAGATCGCTCGTGATGACAGCGCCGCAATACTCGGCTGCAGTGACTGATGTGAATTGCCACTCAACGTATTGGAAAGGATATCAGAGTAAGCTCTTATTTTTTCACTCGAAGGGCGGCCGATGCAGTTTCTGAGGCTTGCTTTACTGTGATGACCGGAGATCGCCATGATGAGCAAGCCGCGATGAACTTCAGCATGATCATATTCGCTCAGACACCGTCATAATTAGTATGAATTTTAACAATTATGCCAGTTTGCCGACGGTTATATTTTTCATTATTTCTGTTTTGTTCTGTTTTGTTTTTGAACACTGAACTTTATATTCTATACGAGTATTAGCTGTGTTTGATTTTTATTACCGTACGTAAGCTTGCAATCTAACTGAGCGTGCAAATCTTTAAAATTCGGAATGTTTATTTTGTTTTTCCTTTGAGGATTTTCGTATCTGCTCACGTTTTAATAACGTAAATTACGACGCCTGGTATGTTTACAAACCTTTGTTTGATTCTTCTGTTGCTACTTGCCGGCTCGCTTCAGTTCCGAAATTTCACTTTCAATTATTGGAAAAAAGGTAAAAAGAAGTCCCGGAAAAGCTCGAACATAGTACAATTTGCAGATGGCGTGACAGCTGTAGCTCAGCTCTATGCTCTATACTCTCATAGAGCACGCTCTTTCAACCAGTGACAGCGCGCGTTATATCCGAACTTTATTATAAAATTTACAGAGAGCTTCCTTTGAGCTGGATTGATTTAAAAATGGTCTTGCTTCGATTTTATAATTTTCTTCCTAAATAGTGCTTTAAATCAGCAATTAACCTCGGAGTATGTCATTTCCTGTCTTACTTCAGATATCTGGCTCTTTCTGCTCGCATCGATCCGTCAGAATGAGATAACACATTGATTATTCCTAAACGATAGCAGCGCCGGTTCTGGTGCGTACGTTGAAGAGGGATGGTAAACGCGTCCTTTTGACCAGTAACAGTAGAGGTACGATATAACGAAGAAAACTATGAGATCAATACCATGATATCAATATTAGCGCGAGGGATACACCGAATTCAGATAAGAATGTTCACGATCACGGACGAATAGCCATAACGAAGCCACGAATAGTTGAATGGCTAAGTCGCTCTCGTTTGGAGAGGAATAGGAATGAAAGTATAACTGTGTTTTAACAACGCGGTAAACGAGAGAAAAACACTGTTTTCTTCAAATTTAAATATCAAACAATCTTTGAGCAGGATAATTTTCCAAAAATATCGCAATATCAAAACAAGTGTCATTAGTTTGACTTGAAAGCCTGATAGCTTTTGCTATATTTTTTGCTGTTATGTACAACAGCTACTTTTTAAAACTTACCAGGTACCTACGAAAAAATGCAGACACATTTTGACAAGAATTCTGCGGAAAACTATTTCATGCAGGTTCGAGAATTCTCCCTTACTCTCAATGTCTTAAAAGTAAGAAGAAGGCAGCCATATTCGGTACAAGCAATAAAGCAGCGAACTAGCGAGGTTTTCTTCCCTGGCCCTTTGTTGTCGTCTTTGATCTCGCTACCGCGTTACAGCCTGCTCACAAGTTAAGAACCAATTTGACGCTTTGGTCGAAAGATCGATCTTAAAGGCCAATAACCTTTCAAATTTCACTTCGAAGTAAGAAATAATTAACTTCAACCAGCGATCGCATTGAAAGTTTAGGATGAAGTTTAAAGCAAGCTTTTCTTCTCCCTGAATGGACAGAGAACTGTTTATCTCAATGGTCATGTTATTTCCCACCATGAAACAGAGACTTTGAATAAACGATAAAATATATTGCCGCAAAATGAACTTTGAATAATTTTCCTTGACGTGGGAGGAAAATCAAACAATGTTTCGCTAAATTTCTTCCCCTGTGAAATTCTGCTTTATGTCATGGCAAGCAAGAGTATGTTGAGTTTTACATTGTAAAGAATTACACACTCGGTCCACTAATGCTCATCAAGATTTATTTCTTAATAACGATAAGTCATACTAGTCAGTTCACAAATAATATCTTAAAAGAAAGGTTGGAGATAAAAATCTCTTTGCCTTGTTTTTTGCTTGGGTTTGAATCGGTCTTTTGCAGCAGATTCTGATGAAAACCTTGTTTCTATGCGAACAATTCGTTCGCCATGCGAAAACTTTTTACACACACTATTTGATAATGTCAAGCTGATTGATCTATACGACTCTATACGGCAACACAAAAGAGAGAAGCTTGATTAAAAATTTAACCACTTGTATCGCTGTCCCGCCTGAGAGGTAGGGCTTGTGATGCGCATGTGAATGCGAAGCATTTTCAACTCAACGTGAATAAACAGAGAAATGATTGGACAAAATAACCAATGGGCGAGAATTTAGTTAAAAACGTCCATGTATTCACTCGAATGCTATAAATACCAAGGAACGCTTGACGAAGACATCACTTGACAAAATAACAATTTCTCGGAAAGAAACATTACCAATCATTCTTACCTTTACAATACTCTCTCCAGTACGGAACGTGTACTCAACTGTATGTACTCGAAGCCGGTAGCAGGTTTTTACACAGCTTTAAGAATGGGTACTTCAGTACGACTCCATCGTCCACAGCAATTTCAGATGTGTGGGAAGTAGTTTTTATTTGTATAATTTGATCCGGCTAAATTTAACAGAGATGATTGGCAGTTCGGTTTCACGCCAAGAGCTAATACCTGAGGCATGATTTAATTACCTTTGCATTCAAAATGTTGGCACAAAGTCTTTTCTAACATTTTACATTGATAAAAGCTTGAAATACATTACAATAAATGTGCACGGTAAGACTAAATTACGAACTTCATTCGTTGGGTGACTGAAGAGAAATTTACCGCAGAAAGAATTTCATTATCACATCTTAAGCGCTAATACAGGGTTTGAAGTTATTCGGCATTCATTGAATTAAAACAGGAACTTGGACAGGCTGCAAAGTCCAATTTTAATGATATTACTTTCAGATAAATCTCACAATAGGAGCATCAATATAATCTATTTTGCTGGGAGATGGGAAATAATTGCACCTGATTTGTAGATCATGTTAGCGACTGAATTAACAGTAGTATTTACTTCAACCAGACGCATCAATATTTCAGAAATGTTAGGAAATAGCTTTCACATTTGTGCTCTCTCTTCTACATCAGAATGGCCTATTCATTAAAAGTACTGCATGCTTATTCTTCACAACATAATTGTCCACTGGAATTTCAAAATTGTGTTTGGATATTGGCATAGAAGTTAATGACCGAGAATAGTTTCGAGAAAGATCGCATGATTGATCTACGATTGCTTTCCTTGGAGCTTCTATCCATCTGAACGACCTCTTGCTTACGCTGTATGCATTGTCAATATTAAAAGCTCCACGCAGACCCTAACCTTTTTTCCTCAACACTCTCAAATAATCTCGCAAAGTCATTGATGAGCAAAGGGTGTGGGACAGGGATGTCTCGTCAGTGCTAAGCGATCGATTATCTTACAAACGAAACCGCGCATTCACGCATTAAAAGCAGGAGTATTTGCGCCCAGAAAAAAATTTTGATAGGAATTCTGATATTACCTTTGTTCGCCGATAGATATTAGTCAGTTTGTCTCAATCTCCTCTTCAATCAATAGTTCTCAGTTGTACGATCAGTTTAAAAAATTGAAAACAAGACATGTCATGCGCTTTATTTGCATTTAAAAATGTGCACAGCAACAAACTACATGAATGACTGACTTCAGCTCATTTTTACGCCGATGCAAAAAAAACATGCATGAAAAACATATGGTCAGTCTGTCGTAGTTAACCGCAAGACTACTTAATTGTATGTGTCTTAATTTTTATGTGTCTTCTTGCGTCCTATATTTAAACATTATTTACTTTTACTCAGCTAGATTAGCTTTTCAGTTATTCTGAATAAATGTTACCTTTTTTTGTATTAATATGTTACGTGTGTAAATTAAGTTTAACTTCTCAGTTTGGTAATAGAAGCTTGTTGTTGTTGTTGTTGTTGTTTTTTAGTACGTTTTTATCTTTAGCAAGAAAGGGGTAGAGGAGGTTTGGGGGGGGGGGAGACTGGGGTGAAGAGAAACATGAACAGAGGAATTGATGCCCTGCAAAGATTCCGAGCAAAAAGGTTCCATCATAGTGCCTGGGACACTTTTTTCTCCCGTCTGCCGGCGTTCTACAATGTAATGTCCAGAAATGGTTAACTTCAACCAGCGATCGCATTGAAAGTTTAGGATGAAGTTTAAAGCAAGCTTTTCTTCTCCGTGGACGGACAGAGAACTGTATATCTCAATGGTCACGTTATTTCCCGCCATGAAAGAGACTTTGCATAAACGATCAAATATATTGCTGCAGAATGAACTTCGAACAATTTTCCTCGACGAGCGAAGAAAATAAAACAATGTTTCGCCAAATTTCTTCCCGTGTGAAATTCTGCTTTGTGCCATGGCAAGCAAGAGTATGTTGAGTTTTACATTATAAAGAATAACACTTGGTCCACTAATGCTCGCCAAGATTTATTTCTTAATAATGATAAGTCATACTAGTCAGTTCACAAATAATATTTTAAAAAAGGGTTGGAGGTAAAAATCTCTTTGTCTTGTTTGTTGCTGGGGTTTGAATCAGACTTTTGCGGAGAATTCTGATGAAGACCTTGGCTCTATACGAACAATTCGCTCGCCATGCGAAAACTTTTTACACATACTCTTCAATGATGTCAAGCTGATTGATCTATACGACTACACAAAAGAGAGAAGCTTGATTAAAAATTTAACCACTTTATCGCTGTCTCGCCTCAGAGGCAGAGCTTGTGATGCGTATGTGAATGCGAAGCATTTTCAACTCAACGTGAAATAAATAAAGAAATGATTGGACAAAATAACCAATGGGCGAGAATTTAGTTAAAAACGTCCATGTATTCTTAAGTTCCTCTTCACCGCATTAAAGAAATAAAACATGCTGAATGCTATAAATGCCAAGGAACACTTGACAAAGACATCACTTGAGAAAATAACAAATTCTCGGAAAGAAACATTAGCAATCATTTTTACCTATACAATACTCTCTCCAGTACTGAACGTGTACTCAACTGTATATACTCAACGCCGGTAGCAGGTTTTCACACAGCTTAAGAATAGTTACTTTAGTTCGTCTCCATTGCCAACAGCAATTTCAGAGTCGTGGGAAGTAGTTTTTATTTGCATAATTTGATCCAGCTAAATTGAACAGAGATGATTGATAGTTCGGTTTCACGCTTAGAGACTAATGCCTGGGGCATGATTTAATTACCTTTACATTCAAAATGTTGGTGCAAAGTCTGCACGAACATTTTACGTTGATAAAAGTATGAAATACATTTCGATAAATGTGTGGTAAGACTAAATCACGAACTTCATTCTTTGGGTGACTGAAGAGAAATTTACCGCAGAAAGAATTTCATTATCACATCTTAAGCGTTAACACAGGGTTTGAAGTCATACGGCATTCATTGAATTGAAACAGGAACTTGGACAAGCTACAAAGTCCAATTTTGATGATATTACTGTCATATACATTTTCATGATAGGAGCATCAATATAGTCTATTTTGCTAGGAGATACAATTGCACCTGATTTGTAGGTCATGTTAGCGACTGAATTAACAGTAGTATTTACTGCAACCAGACGCATCAATATTTCAGAAAAACTAGAAAAAAATCTTTAAAATTTGTGCTCTCTATTCAATATCAGAGTGGCCTATTCATTAAAAGTAAGGTATGCTCATTCTTCACAACAAAATTGTCCACAGGAATTTCAAAATTGTGTTTGGAAATTGGCATAGAAGTTAATGACCGAGAATAGTTTCGAGAAAGATCGCATGATTGATCTATGATTGCTTTCCTTGGAGCTTCTATTCTCCTGAACGACCTCTTGCTTACGATGTATGCATTGTTATTGTTAACCCTTTCACTCCCAGAAGTGACCAAGACAGAATTTCTCCTTACAATATCAATACAATATCAAGCAGGCAGGTGATAAGAATAGAGAAGAATATCAGTTATGGGATTATGAGTTGATCCAAGACCAAATTCTCTAAACTAACATTCTAAGAATTGTATGACAGATAGTAAGGAGAATTACTAATTAGATCTTGAGAGTGAAAGGGTTAAAAGCTTCAGACAGACCCTAAACTTTTTTCCTCAACATTCTCAAATAATCTCGCAAAGTCATTGATGAGCAGATTGATTGAGGGATGTTTCGTCAGTGTTAAGAGATCGATTATCTAACAAACGAAACCGCGCATTCACGCATTGAAAGCAGGAGTATTTGCGCCCAGAAAAAATTTTGATAGGAATTCTGATATTACCTTTGCTCGCCGATAGATTTTTTTCAGTTTGTCTCAATCTCCTCTTCAATCACTAGTGCTAAGTTGTAGGATCAGTTTAAAATATTGAAAACAAGATATGCCGCGCTCTTCTTTTGTATCGTAAAAATGTACATTAGCAGCAAATTACATGAATGACTGACTTCAGCTCATTTTTTCGCCGATGCACACCAGAGAAAAACAAAGGATCAGTCTGCCTCGGTAAACCGCAAGACGTCTGACGTGTGTTTTCTTTTTTTTAGTATGTTTTTTATCTTTAGCTGGTGTAGGGGGGGGGAGGGAGGGTCGGGGGGAGACAAAGGTTCCATTATTGTGCCTGGGATACTTTTTTCTCCCGTCTGCCGGTGTTCTATAAGGCAATGCCCAGACCACACTATTGCAAGACACTTTTGTTACACTGAATTCGAAAAACAATCATACTTCGAGTGTGAATGAAGAGTTAAGGTTAAGAAAAAGAAAACAAGTCACATTTGCTAATTCACGCATTTAATTTACCTCAAGCTTTTAGCCTGACGCGACAACATTTAAACAAAATGAAGCCCCGCTGCTGTATTTTCACTTCTGCGTCGCTTGAGATGTTTGACTTCTTCAGCTAAAACTGTGGAATTGACATCAATAGCAGCCGAAGGCGAAGGTTTGTGTTTACAAAGAAAAAGTTGTCGAATTTCTTGAGTTCAGACAAAACTAAAATCCTCACAACAAAAAGAAAAACAGATGCAAACCGAGCATATTTATCAAGTCTCGAATGTTGGAATCTTGAGGTGAAGAGGGCGTCGGAGGAGAAGTCCACATATCATTGTGCTGATCGACGTAAAGTCAATATTGTTATGTGGATTCCTTTTTGAGAGTTGTTTCAATGTTACGAGACGATTCTCGAGAGCAGCAAAAATGCTTTAAGATTCTTCCATTCACTTCCATTTGGTTTTGGTCAGTGAGCCTGCAAGCGATAAACAGACATGTTAACTTCAAAGTGAATTGGTGCAGAGTTCCGAAATACATCTCGATGGCCACAAAATTTTATTAATTGAAGGACGTTTGAATTTCAGCCTAGTTTTCTGAAAAACATAAGTTAACAAAAACCCGGCCTTAACTCATCCTTTCTCTTCCTAATGTGTATTTAGAAATGAACAAGCAATGCAAACCGTCAGTAGATTCTAAAAGAATTACAATAAAAAAGATAAATACATTGATTCAACTCAGCTAAGAAAATTATTGAATAAAACAGTGTGAATAAGTACTTTAAGGGCTTAGAAAATCGACTGTCTTGTTTAATTATGATTTGTACCATCATCATTAACTTAAGTGAACAATAACAGATCAAAAGCGAACGCCTCTCGATCCGTTACTTTTATACCTTTACAGTCTGATTCTTTTCTCCTCGGTAGCTCCACATGGATAAATTTCAATCTACCTGACGACAAACCAACGGCTACAAGATCTTCACGTGCGCAGGCCCCCAAACCGAACGGTCTCTCCTCTATGTCGAGTATGCAGAGCAGGCCACCGGTTCTTATTTGAAACAATCGAAGGAAGTTGTCGCTAGTGCAGCAAAGCAAGGAATCACCGTCACAAGCAAATTTGCAGTCAACAATGTCATCGCGGTTTTTAAGTAGATTGTGCCTCGTTTCACCGCATCTGGCATCAAGGATATGTAATCCATAACCTGCATAGAGGGAATCCCAAGTCACAACAAACTCTTCTTTGGGCGATAAAATTAACCTGGGCGAAAAAGATTCTCCATGATACTTTTTACTCTTCCTTTCCCACAAATTTTTTTGGGAGTTTTTCTTTCTCAACCATAATGTCAACTCTTCTATGGCAAGAAGGCCATCGACTGTTTCCTCGCAACTACAGACGAGAAATTCACCCCGAACATTGCAGTGAACAAATTCAATTCTGGCGTCGTAAAAAACCTTTGTTTTCCCAGAATAGATTAACTCCTCACTGGCAACGTTAAAGATGTCTACTTCAAGCATCTTAAAGGCGATGGGGCTTAAAAGATGACAGCTCTGTTCCATCAGTGAAACATCATATGGGTCTGGTGAATATGAAACCGCTTCCGGCAGATCTGTTCCTTCAGGTAACAGATTTTCACATGTAAGCTTCTTTTCCGTTAAATAACGGCTTTGCCTTTGACAGGCTATGAGTTCATTTGTTATAAGAGAAAGTCTTTCATAGCCACTCAATTTGGGAAGAGGTCGAATAAGTCTGGTAAATTTAAAATTCCACAGCTCTGGCAATCCATTCCCCATACTAAGTACGACGCCTTTCTTCACAGGGAGAAGAAATGGAGACGGAAATTCGAAAGACTTCTTCGGCGTTAAAATTTCTTGATTCGACAATCTTAAAACGGTCACTTCATAAGAACTGTTATCCGAACAAATGGAATACAGAGTATCTCCCTCAGGTGAAAGTATCACCTCACTGATTGCTGAGCTTTCAGAAGAACAATCTCGATGACTCACGTCTACCAACGCAACGCAGTTGAAAGATGGGCTACTGGCCAGTATTGAATTGTCTGATAACCTCGTGTAAAACCCTGCTCTTAAATCTGGAAAAAGACGGCTTACACTCTGCACCAGACAATTCCCTCTATTTTGCTGGTAAAAATCATCTAAGTCCAAAGTGCTTGAATCAATGGGCCATAAAAAAAAATTGCCTTTCTGAAACAACGGCGGTGAGACGCCTGCTGAGGAAGAGAACAGATCTTCCTTTTGGAATGAACATGTTTGGTACTCATTCCCATAATTCCACACCCAGCTGTAGTTATTGCATCCAAACTGCTCGGACATGAAACCGAGATAACCACAGGCAAAGGTGTACTTAACATTGAAGGCGAGGTGCATCAATCCACAAGGGGAATAATTGATCCTCCACAAACATCGTTCTTGCCTTGTTTCCAAATCAAGAATAAACACAGACCCAGGATTATCTGCAACTGCGACGAGTGATCCATCTTGGGAAATAGAAAACGATGCAATGTTTTCTTGCAAAGATTTGCACCATAGCCTCATGCCATCTTCCATGCTCCACAAGGAGAGTTTCTTTGGATCATCACCACAGTCAGTTAAAATTGTTCTTCTGTCTCCAGAAAACGCACAATTTGAAAAAACGCAATCGCTTTTTGGAAAACGCTCATATGATTCTCCATCGAGAGTATAAACATTTCGCAGGCATCCCGGTAGGACATATTTCCCACTTGCATCAAAAACTACTGAGCGATAAAAAGACAAACCATATTGCACCCCACGATATGCTCCTTCATCCTGTAATAGACTTTCCCAACGCGATGAGCTCTGAAATTCTTTCGCAATTAGGGAAGGTCGCTTCCATTCTTCATTCCCTGTCTGAAGAGACCAGAGATGAATTGTTCCGTCTCGGCATTCGCACACCATATAATCCATTCCAGGTGAAACATCGAAGCATGCTACGGTATCTAAACAGTAAAATCGACCTTTCACTACTCCTTGTTCTTCGTCTTTGTCTAAGCATTTCATGTAAGAGGCATGAGGAAGCTTGTTTTCAAGGATTGTTGCTGCTCTAAGGGATAGCTTGGGGGAGCCTTCGTTGACCAGACTTTGAAACAAAGCTTGTGGGTGGTCCTTCAACAGATAGGAATGTTTTCGAAGGGTTTTTGACAGATGGCGAAACAGAGAATAAGTTCCCTCTTGCAGTGAAGCAACGTTGACGTTCCTTTGAACACTTTGGAGATCATCTGAAGGAACCACACTGTTCACACAAAGTCTACAAAAAATGAGTTCTAAATCTATGACGTAGGAATTTACCAGGTGATCTACGATGTAGTTTGTTGAATGATCACCCAGTCCATCCAGCTCCGTCATATGCTGGACACCATGTTGCAATGCGTACTTTTCAGCGTCGTTGAACTGGGAATCAAGAAGCTTCTTGTCTTTAATTTTGTCAAGCTCAGCAGTGCAAAGGTCGAAGAGGATCTGATGCCCTTCCTTCTCGTCCACGATGAATTCATGTTGACCATACGACGACGTATTTGTTAACCAATCTTTCACGGACTTGTGGATGAAGTGAACTCGATCGTGGCAGATTGGCAAAAGAGAAGAGATACAGGCGATTATTTTATTTACTTTTCGCCTGGCAGTGGAACAGTTCCCAGTAGGTTGTAGTATTCTGGAGGCCAAGGCCAATGGTAGAGGCTCTCTGGAAGCGGCTAGGGCGCATAGGAAATGTAACACTTGTTCTTCTTCAATCTTGAACTCTTTGCAAAGTTCCTTTTCTAACCGTTTAAAATGATCAAGATAAACGGATGAAATACCCGAAGGCAATCTGCTCTCCACCTCCTCGACGGTAATTGGCGAGGCATTCTCTTCGAGTGCAGCACTAAGAAAATATGCAAATAGGAAAATACCCTCAGTCCTTTGAACCAGTTTGTCCAAGAGCACATTCTTATGTTCTTGCTCAAGTTGCTTTCCCAGACGTAGTTGAAAGAAACGCTTGATGTCGCTAAAGTTCTCTTCCTGTTTTTGGTTCAGGTGTATGGGTTGCAGATGCTTCAGGCTCTCCGTAATGTTTATTTCTGGTCGGGCTGTCACTAGAAATCGAATCCATTTTGGGAGCTTAAAAAAATGCTTGCCAACGACATCGAGAAGCTCGTTGCGTCCTTGATATTCACTTTCGTCCAAGCCATCTATTACCATTAAGATGTTTCTTCCTGGATCTTTAACAGCATTAAGAGGTTCCTTCAAAAGCAGAGCAAAGAGCTCTTCGACACCCATGCTGTTGAGTGGTACTCCCAGATTCCTTGATAGTTTTTCCACGAGAGCTTCCTTGTACTCGGGTAAGGTGTGCGTCAAATGACAGGCCAAGGATTGAAGCATCAGCTGCGGATTTCGATAGCGCACTTTGTTGTGCTGACAGAAGTGGCTCCCTGACAGTCGACCAGCTTTTTGCATTCTCTTACACGCAACAGCGGAAATAACTGACTTTCCCATGCCAGCATTGCCACTGATGACCATTACTCGATTTTCGGAGCTTTTGTCGTCTAACCATTCATCCATCTGTCGGAAGATCCACTCACGGGTTCCTTCCTGGAATCTTTGCGCATGATATTCAATATCCCTTCGGAAGTCGACCTTCGCTAGGTTTTTAAGGGCCTCAACTTCCCAATGATCTTCTCTCTTCTTCTTTTCGTACTCAGCTACCTGTTTAAATTCTTCGATACCTACTTGCATTTCTTCAACAGCCTCAAGAGTTTTTGCCTGGCAGTGGGACAATTTCTCCAATTTAGACTTGGTATCCTCAAGTGTTTTCTGGTCTTCCTTTTGGTTTTGACGTAGATCTGCAACGTCTTCATGCATCTGTATCTGGAAATTCCGTATATCCCTCAGCTGTGACCACGTATCTTCTTCACTCTCAGACCACTCACGTAACAAGTCAATATAGTCTTCCTCTCCACTATGTTCGGCTTCTAATCTATCTATTTCTACCTGGTCAAACCCAAGACCAACAAGGACTGCGCTAATATCCCGCCACAGAGACAAAAACACTGACATTTCAACGCCAGTGGTGGACACGTGGCCATACAACTTATTGCGGAAAAACTTCATTCGAGCAAGGTTAGCCGCGAAAGAGGTGTCACTAATAGGTGGCATCGCGTGCCATCCTGAGGAGGGAGGGGTGAGGCCACACATGTTGGTCAAAAGGAGAAACAGGAGAGTGATATCAAATTCTTTAGAATCAGGTGGATCCCCAGTAGGTGGGAAAAGTTGGTCCCACTGGGCTAAACGCAGAACCTTTTTCTTGAAAAGAGTGTGCAGTGTTGTGAAGTGAGAGCTGAGACCAGCAGCTAGTTTGGTAGGGGGGTGAAAGGTATTGAAGCATTTCCTCAAAACCGCTGTACCGCCATCAATAAGAAGTCTGCTGAGCTTGGCTCCATTCGTCTTCTCTACAGAACTGGCAAGTGATGAAGGTGTGGCAGCTGCCATACCTGGTGCTTTAGGGCGTGGATTCTTTAGCGAAGCTTACTCGTCAGAATAAGACTCGGTCCTCAACATCTCCACTGCGTTCTTCTTATGAAACAGTCGTTGTAAGAGTGCCTTTATTGGATATTTGTGGTCAAATGATGTTCTAAAATAACCTGTACCTGTGTGAAAGTAATGAAAGATGCTTCATAAATTTATAGACAACACGTTTAAAGACCGTAACATTGTCGCTCAAAAGCAAAGCCAAGAAGGCTAATTTGCTTGGAAATTAAAGGAAAATCATCATATCCGCTATTATAAAAGAAGGTCTGTAGTCATAAACATGACAATAAGGAAAATTCATACGATTGTCTATCACAGGTAATTTTTGGCCTTTTTTTTCTGAAACCAAAGAAGCTCTACGGATTGGTATCAAACTCATTTCCTTTCAAGGGGGTTGTTCTCTAGCATAAAAAAAGAGACTGGGTTTAGTACGTGCCTACTCTGCCGCTGTAAATGATTTTACATCTGCGAATTTGAATCAGCAATCTTAAACGTTTCATGTCGCTACTTTCATCTAGTTATCTGATGTATTTCTGGCCAATCTTGTAATCAATTATCTTTCCCTTCTTACCAATGCACCCTTTTTTGTTATGCTGTCAGCAGATATATTTCATTCACCACTACCATTTCAAGTGTTATCGATTGTACTTCTCCCTAGTTTTCTCGTTACTTTGAAAATTCAATAATCCAGTCAATTATATTTACACAAGCCGCCTCGATCAGCGTTTGCTATTTGCAACTTATGTGAATAGTTAACCTAAATTAAGGTATGAGTGAAGAATCTGTGCCGGTCAAGTTCAAGTAGGTGACTATATGATACTAAGATCACCAGAAAACTCGAGACTTGGTTAACATAAAAATCCCCTGCGCAATATATAACACCACATGATGATACTTTTCATGACAAGAATGCTGTTGAACAGAGTTACCTCACAGAGTAACTATTGATTCTATTTAAAATTTTCTTCAAACACAAAAACAATTCTTGATCATGTCGCCTCATTGTTCGGGTGAGAATAGAGCTGGCCTTCCATGATATGTAAACATGTTTATATTGCGCAATAAGCTTATTCAAATGAGTTCATTTTGATCAGTTATTCGAGAATATATTAACTTGTAAATGTACCGAATGACGGTGGCGAGAACTACATAATTTTTTGAGTCACGCGAAAAATAAGAACTTTTCTTTTCGTACGTCTTTGATGCTGTAGAGAATGCATCTTTCGCTAATTTAGTTTGTGTAGGCTTTTGTGATGTGATTAACAACAGACAACAAAGAAGTAATTATTTTCTCTCTCTCCTTATTTAAAACCAGTAAACCGCATCACTGCTTTGATCTAGAAGGTACGAAGGCAAAAAGCGGATAATTTACAACTTGTGTGCTTAACGTTATCAATGATAAGTTCAGATAATGATAGAGCAGAAAAGAAGTTTATGCATCCTTAGACAATGTTGGCGCATCATTATATAAGAAAGCAGGCCATCGAAACAAATACCTTAGACCAATCAGAGTTTTTTTTTAACATTAATCACAACCCACCCCATGAAAATAAAATTTTAAAAAAATCGTCTTGGTATGCAGTAAACTATACCCGGAATCCAGTGCTCGGACAGAATGTCGTTCGAGGTGAGAAGGGTACTCTTAAATCTTAGTTTTGGAAACTAACTATGAACAGGAGGTGCCGCAACATTACTATCTTTTAGACATACTAGTTATTTGCATAATTTGATCCAGCTAAATTGAACAGAAATGATTGACGGTTCGGTTTCACGCTAAGAGACTAATACCTGAGGCATGGTTAAATTACCCTTGAATTCAAAACGTTAGTGCAAAGTTTCAACCAACATTTTATCTTGATAAAAGTATGAAATACATTACGATAAATGTGCACGGTAAGACTTAATCACGAACTTCATTGGTTGGGAGACTGAGGAGAAATTTACCGCAGAAAGAATTTCATTATCACATCTTAAGCGCCAATACAGAGTTTGAAGTTATTCGGCATTCATTGAATTGAAATAGGAATTAACAGTAGTATTTACTGCAACCAGACGCATCATCATGATAATTTCAGAAATGTTAAGAAATAGCTTTAGAATTTGTGCTTTCTATTCTATTACAGAGTGGCATTAAAAGTTTCATTATCATTAAAAGTACGATATGCTCATTCTTTACAACATAGTTGTGCACCGGAATTTCAAAATTGTGTTTAGAAATTGATGCAGTAGTTAATGGCCGAGCACAGTTTCGAGAAAGATCGCACGATTGATCTACGATTGCTATTCATTTGAACGACCTCTTGCTTACGCTGTGTGTCTTGTCAAAATTAAAAGCTCCACGCAGACCCTAATCTTTTTTCCTCAACGCTAACAAATAATCTGGCAAAATCATTGACAAGTAAAGGGTGTGGGATAGGGATGTTTCGTCAATGTAAAGCGGTCGATTATCTTTCAAACGAAACTGCACATTCACGCATTGAGAGCGGGAGTATTTACACCCAGAAAAAAAATCTTGATAGGAATTCTGGTATTACCTGTGTTCGCCGATAGATATTTTTCAGTTTGTCTCAATCTCCTCTTCAATCATCAGTGCTCAGTGGTACGACCAGTTTAAAATATTGAAAACAAGAGCTGCCGTGCTCTTTATTTGTATTGTAAAAATGTGTATAGCAGCAAATTACATGAATGACTGACTTTAGCTCATTTTTACGCCGATGCACTCCAGAGAAAAACAAAGGATCAGTCTGCCTCGGTTAACCGCAAGACTTCTTAAGTTTTTATCTTTAGCTGGGTTACGGGAGGAGGGTTGGGGGGAGATTGGGGTGAAGAGAAGCATGAACAGAGGAGTTGATGCCCTGCAAAGATTCCGAGCTAAAAGGTTTCACTAGAGTGCCTGGGACACTTTTTTCTCCTGTCTACCGGCGTTCTATAATGCAATGTCCAGACCAAAACATTGCATGACATTTTCTCGTGACAATAAATTCAAAAGACAATCATACTTCGAGTATGAATGAAGGGTTAAAGTTAAGAGGAAGAAAACAAGCCACACTTGAAAACAAGTCACGTGTTTAATTGCCCTCAAGCTATTGGTCAAAAACGACAACATTTGAAGCCCCGATGGTGCATTTTCTCTTCTACGTCGATTGAGATGTTTGAATTCTTTAGCTCAAACTGTGGAATTGACATCAATAGCAGCTGAAGGCGAGCCTTTGTATTTTACGAAGAAAAATTTATCGAATTTCTTCAATGCAAGCTAAACTGAAATCCTCATAACAAAAAGAAAAAAAAATGCAAACCCGAGCAAACGTATGAGGTCTCGAATGTTGGATTCTTAGGGTGAAGAAGGCGTCGGAGGAGTCCACATGTCATTGTACTGATCGACGTACAGTCAATATCGTTCTGTGGATTCCTTTTTGAGAGTTGTTTCAATGTTACGTGACGATTCTCGAGAGCAGCAAAAATGCTTTAAAATTCTTCCATTCACTTCCATTTGGTTTTGGTCAGTGAGCCTGCAAGTGATAAACAGACATGTTAACTTTAAAGTGAATGGGTGGAGAGTTCCGAAATACATCTCAATGGCCACAAAATTTTATTCATTGAAGGACGTTTGAATATCAGCTTAGTTCTCTAAAAAACATAAGTTAACAAAAACTTGTCCATAAGCCTTTCAACCCTAGGGGTGACCAGCATTAAATTTCTCCCTACAATATCAACCCTGAACCGCACGTTAAGGTCATGAGAATGAAGGAAATGATCACCACCAAAAGAAGCTTTTGATTGTTAGACAAACTCTCTTTGTCAGCACCTAAGGAAATGTATAAATAAAAGTATGTAGAATATGCATACTGATGTTAGAATGTAAAAGGTTAACTCATCCTTTCTCTTCTTATTGCGTCTTAAGAAATGAACAAGCAGTGTAAACCAAAATTATTGAATGAAACAGTGTTGAGAAATATTAAAGCATAGTCCATTGGTAAAATTTTGAAACATCATAAAGATCTTTAAAGCCAGAAACGTTCTGTCACAAATCATTTGACATTTTTCAGTCCAGATGGGAAACAAAAAGGCAAAGTATAGATGGCTCAGTTTTGTAAAGTCAGTGTGTTCGCAATTTATTTTTACACATGGCGTGGCATAGCGTGACATAACGTGACATGGCGATACTAGCTTCAAATGCAGAGTTACTATGCGGAAAGCCGTCGTAATGCTCTTCTTCTGCAAGTGACGTCACGTAAAAACCACTCAAGCAACCAGACAAACAGCATTAAGTTTGTTGACAATCGATAGTTGTTGACAGACAAGAACTGAGGGGAATGATATCCCGATCTTCGCCGCATTTAGTGATTGAATTCCATTTACAGATGATGATGTATACGATTGACATAAAATCAGTTTTTCTTCTCCATCTGTTAACCCATGATTTTCGTTCAGGAATTGTAGTGCGCCTCGATATTAATTGTTGCTTCAAGACAGCAATAGGCAGCTTACATGATTGCCCTCACGCCTCTGGGGCTGGCAGTCTTTTAATTTTTCCTACTGAGTCACAACTTCCTACCTACATTTTTATCTTACGTTTATTAAATTGGCTTATTAACCTAAATTAACCATAACCGTGCACTTGTCGATCATGATGAGCGTTAGTCAAGTTATATATCGCACTGTTCTTGATACAAATTTGAGCATTACCCGACGCATTTCAGAGGACGTGTTGGCCTAAAATTACGATATCAATTCCAAGCTTCACCTGACCATAACTAAACACTGTCTCTTTCAATTTGAAATTAAAAAGCAGCGGATGTAAATTAAGAACAGATGACTTGAAGAAATTCTCTTACTCGTCAAATGAAATCTCTCGCCTCGGACTTGTTCTTTAACGACCGGAAAACATCGCCGAAAGTCGAAGCCATTTTACTGATTTTACTTTAACTCATATCGAAAAAAACCGGCTTACAGGTCGATACAAGTCTTTGTGGATAATTTAAGTATGCTGGGCAAGAGATGCATGCTCTCAACTGTAATCATGGCTTACGTACCTGATAATCGAGGAATAATTCTTAAGGATTGGCCATCCGAGAAAGAAGAAGATTAACTACACAGTTGAAAATATGTGTTGCCTATCGATTGGCTTTTGTGTATTCAGTAGTTTACGTTACTCCTCTGATTCCAGTGTACCATGCCGTTTCCCTCGGTTGTTATTCTATCTAAATAGTTCATACAAATCTTACCGCCGATTAGTTACGTTGGAAAATGTAGAATGCCGGAATTCGGAACCGAAACCGGAATACTCGAAATACGCGGAACTCCCGGGATGACCGAAAAAATAGAAAATATTGAAATTAATTAATGATTTAAAATATAAACTTTAATAAATAAATAGTTAATTAATTAAATAAAAAATATGGTAAAAATAAAAATACAAGGGAAAAAGAGGACAACCAGTTCTTTATAAATAAAACAAAAGAGTGCAAAATTTCTCTCGATAAGATGAAGGGGACCATGCGACGTAACAAAAAAATAACTACCTAGGGCACTGTTCACTGGGATGCACGTAGTAGAATTACATGTAGCTCACAGTCTAAAAACTGATGCCGAAGATTACTTCAAGGTAAATAAACCAGAAGCGTGGTTAATTATTGACAGACCTCGAGCACTGTGGGTGCTAAGTGGAAAAGTGGACGTAAATACGATACGTACTTGGCGAGCGAACCCAAAGTGCGACCGCATTATTCCCTCTTTGAAGGAGGTTCTATTCTAAGTGGTTTGTGTAAGATAAAACAACTAAATTTATCTGGGGAAATTGACAGTCTAATGACGCACTTCCGTTCATTGCTCACTATGTTCTAACCCGCAGCCTTGCGACTCAATCAGTCTCGGTTCTCGCCTCAGGCGCATCACCAGCTCGCTCGATTTTTCAGTTCCCTCCCATCTCTCCCGTTTAATAATTTCTTGTATTGTAGCTTTCCTTGTCTTCATGTGTTGTAACTTTGTTACCTTCGCCAGGAGTTTATGATTGTATTTTTTTTAAATCAGGGTAGGCGGGTCTCGTTTAATTATTACTTGTCAATCGATAAACTGCCAGACTGTCACGCCAACACTGCTTGTTGTTTTATTGTCACGGACGTGTTTATTATTGTTTGGAAAGAAACCTTGAACCATGTCGTGTTCATTAACTTTATCAAGAATATAAATCTCCACGCGCCAGTAATTTTTAAGAGCAACGCCTCTTTCAAAGTTATCTCTAAAACTGCTAAAACTGTGTTTTATTAATAAGAAAGAAGTTTTTAAACGATTTAATCAGTTCGCGCAAAAACAAGGTGATGATATTTTAATATCCGGAGCATTTAACAAAAACCAAGCATTAAAACTTTTCGAGAAATCGGACTGTTGTGCTCATATCAAATAATTTCATAGTTTACAGATCGATCTGCGTGATCTGAAAACCAATGCACTTTTTAAAATATTACGAAACAATAAATCATCGTCTCTTGCCCGAAACCATACGTAAAATATTACTTCTCCGAGCCTTTCCCAAAGTTCTTGCCACATTCTATTAGAGAGAACGAGTCACCCTTCCAGTCTCCCAGCCACACCTGTAAGGTGCGAATCAAAGACGATCTGCTTTCCTCACATTTCTTCTGCAATATGAGCATCAAGTGCACCTTTCATTGTATTTTTGGTGAGTAAATTTTATTTTAATGATTATTGTGTATTTCGCATAGGACAAAACATGCCTGAGCCCCACACGGGTTGTCAGTAATGTCATGTAAGTCTTTTATATCAGCAGCATAGACGCTTTCTTCTTTCTTCTTCCGTTGTTCCCCTTCATAGCAAACCGCTCATCTCTCGAAATTTGGAACTTGTTAAAAGGCTCTTTTATTTGGTAGAACTCAGATCCATTAAAAACAGCTAGAACAAGCTCAGTTTCCTGTTCATCTTCAATTAATTCTCTAACAGCCTTGGCAAAAGCTGTCTCGCCTAATTCTTTTTCTCCCGTTTTGTGTCTCAAGCGACGGTTGGTGTTTTCAGAATCGTTTGTGTAAAATTTATCTGGTCGGTACCCAAGACCTGCCTTTGTCCGGACAGATGCGATCATGGACTCCTTCATTATCCGGGCTCGATGAAGCATCCAATTACGGAAACTCGATGTCCCACACTCTTTTTGTTCCCTTCTAGCTCACGGTTCCTGCAATGAAGCCAGAACAGCATGGAACATATCTTCGCTGGTGGCATCCGGAAAACCCATCTCGTGAACTGCTCCTTCTTGCTTTCCAAAACTGTACTCGATATATTGTTGTGCTCCTTTACGCCGAGAGATACAAGCTTAGCCTCGATGTTTTTTACGGAAATAGAAAAAGCAACGAAGATGAGTGGCACTAGGAAAACTATCAGACAGAGCATCTGACAGTGCACTTTCTCCATCGGTAACAAACACTAGCAACGGCTCAAGCTGGGTGGCAAGGCATTTCAAATTCTGAAAAAACTGTGCATGAGTACCTTTGGTTTTGCTGTGGTGGATGAAAATTAGTCCGACGAACACTGGACATTTATTACTTTTTCTACTACTACTGATGGTTATTACTATTTCTAGTATGTGCATCACCATGAACAGTGCCGATAAGTGGTTATTTATTTAACGTCACGGGATCCTCAGAGAAAATTTTTGTATTTAATTATCTAATTAAGTTATGAATTTACCATCAATTAATTAATTATAAATTAATTATTCATTTTCATTATATTCTTATTTATTTATTTATCAATTTATTATGTTTTTAAATTTATCATTTTTCAGTCATTTCAAGAATTCCAGATATTCCGAGAAGTCCGGTTCTGGTTTTGAACTCCAGCATTCCTTATTTTCCAACCTAACCGCCGATGAAATGGTCATAAAGGCTTTTGCCAGTTTTGTGGTCGTCCGACAATATCAGCTGCCAATACTGATATGTTTGATTTAAAACTTGTTTTTGTTCCAAGGTAGAAGTGGAATGAGGAACGGTTTGATGTCCGCATAGGATAAAATATGGACTGGACCATTGGACCCTTGGACTATTTTTTGCACCATTTTTTGGACCGTTTTATCGGGAGGAGGCAGACCGTTTGTACTTAGGGGAGGGGTGGGATGCAATCTAACCGTACTCAGGGAGGGGTGGTAGGCAGGACATACTATTAGTACGCAAGGAGAGGTGAGTGGTTGTTGTTTTAGTAAATGCTACTGATTACTGGAGTTTTCACTGGATCATACAAATTATTTTGAGCGCTTTTTCGACTGACTATATTTATGTCAAAATTTTGCGCTGGGCCGAAGAGTTTCTTTATTTTTCTGTCATGCAAATGCGAAACTAGCACCTGAACACTGGACTATATTTGTTATTAAAAATATCGCCAATTCCCGTTTTTGATCCTCCACTGTTGAGTCATGCGTGTGCCTTTTAAGGTGACTTGAGCCAGTGCTTGATGATAGCCACAAGTTATCACGAATCATCCATCAGTTGCTGTCGAAGCGTGTCATGTCGTATATTTTCTTAAGGGAGTGAAAGTGTGTTAAAAGCAATGATTATTAATAATGATAATTTCAATTCTGTATTCAAGACAACTTTGGCCTGAAGACATTGATTCCGCACCGACCAATAATTTCTGAGACGCAAATTATATACTCCGCTTTCATCACAGCGAAAATACTACAAAGGTTTTTAAGGACATTTGGAGTGTTTCGCAGAACTAGGTTGGTGGAAAAAGCCTCTTCTCAATGATTTTCCCTTTACTACCATTTTGCATTTGATGCTAAAGGTAATCACGGAAACAAGATCTTGGATCATAAAAAGTGATATAGCACTCATAAAGTACACAGAGACACAAGACAACATAGCAGAGTGCGGGCTGCTTCATCTTTCTGTTAATAAAAACAAACAAAATAATAAACGGACAAAAAATATTTGGAAAAATTACTTGGAGGGATGTATCAAATCTTTTCTTAGAAAAAAGGTCTGAGGTAAACGCTTGATGAAATCTTCGTAATTTGAGCAACACTTGAAATTGGAAATAGTTGTGTATATAAACTAAAAACGGTTGTAAAACAACAGTAAATTGTAATTGTGCTCTCTTTTCCAGTAATCCTTTAATCAAATTCGTGCCAAAATCGGTGAAAAAATCTTATGTACAGTTGATAAGTATTTCCTTATTTGCGAGCAAAACCTATTGTAGCCAGTCAGGTACGTAATCAGTTGTGTGTAGTATCGATTACATGAGTCAAGCAACAAGAGGTGAACCCCTTGAGTGTCCATTTAAGATTTCCAATCTTTTGAAAAATAAAAAGCCATTAAATACGGTTAAAACTGCATATGTTTATGAATATTCTTAGAAATCTCCTTCCTAGCGCGTAGGGCGCTTTACATACAATGCCAGCCGTAGTTTACCGAGTAAAAGAGACTGTGCGTTCTCAGTAATGTGTGATAAGCTGACAGAAAAGCTCTTCTAGTTGAGTTTCCATTCTGTCCGGCTTGCTTCATTCCAACTGGTAATTGAACCTAAAAAAAGAAAAAAAAATAACCACAAGTTACAACAATGACATCATTGCAGGATAACATTAAGGTTAATTACTGTAAATAGAGTAAGAGAGAAGGTAAGTTTTTTTTAGTATCAACATGACTGACTTTGAGTTTTAATGACTTGATCTACAGGTTAGTGTGGAATGGGCGAGAAATTTAATAAGCTACAAATAATTATCAGTATGCTTTATCATTTTAAAGGACATACAGCGGATCAATATCAGTATCTGGGCAACTGCCCACCTACCCCTCCCCTAACCCAACATTAACCTTAACTTGTTGTCAATTGACTGTTGTGGAGTTAGGGGAGGGGTAGGTGGGCAGTTGCCCAGATACTGATATTGATCCCATATAGCTATGCTACCTGACTAATAACTGTAATGGGACTGACTGAAGTCCGATTCGTTCCGTAATCATACGAGTGATTAACGAAATCGGACGACCGCGAGGCGGGAGTCCGATTTGTTAACCTCGAGTATGATTACAGACAGAATTGAACGACATGAAGTCCTGTTACCAATTAATAAAAATTATGACAAAACCAAGACATCGATTTACCTCGATGAAATGCTTGACAAAAGCGCGCGCACACGATGCGTTCGGTCCACTTACACAAGCATGACGTCTTAACCGTCCCTTTAACTGTCCTATTACACTGTCCAATCATAAGCATGACGTGTACCCTATCCTATCAGTGCTCAAATCGGGCTGGTGAGATATATGCAAGCTTGCCTCTTATTAGTAAAGAGATGGCACTTACGAGTAAATTATACCGCATAATTCTACCTTCCTCTTATTGCCAGTGGACAACTATTTGTACCCTATGCGTTATGGTATTTGGTTTCAACTTAATATTATTTCAGTTCTCTTTCATCCTTAAATGCCACCAATCATAACCGAGCATATAAATCAGTTTCTAACCTTTGTTTTCTGCAACTTCTCTGGCTCTTGGTAATTCCACTTGAACGAATTTCATTCGGGTTCCTGACAATCCAATGGCAACAAGATGATTACTGAGGCAGGCACCTAAGCTGAACGGTTGCTCCCCAATGTCTAGCATGCTGAGCTGTTCGCCTGACCTCACATTGAGCAAACGAAGGAAATTGTCACTTGTGCAGCTAATAAGAATATCGCCGTTATCAACGAACTTACAGCCGACAATGTCGTCATGATCTTCAATGAAGGTGTGGCATGATTTTCCAGTTTTTGTGTCAAGAATGTGCAGTCCATAGCCTGAATCTAGCGATCCCCACGTAATGAGAAACTCTTCGCCAGGAGAGAAGATAAAATAAGGATCGAAAGGAGAATCCTCGCACCTCTCTGAATGTCTGCACCAAATGGGTACTCCACAGTTATTTTCGCTCAAGCTGAATCTTATTTTTTCCTTATGTACAACATCAAATATTTCCTCAACGAAACATAATAGGATTTGGCTACGAAGATTGACTAAAACAGAATGTATTTTGTCGTTAGGACTCACAGTCGTCTTCATTGATGAAACAAACTCTCCGGTAACTGCGTTGAATATGTCTACATCGAGCATTCGAAATAACTGACAGGCAATAAAGGTAAATGAGCCAAGACAATGGGAATCGCTGAAACGTGTTGAGTCACCCGCCCATAAAGAATCATCCACAGCATTCTCTTCATTAGATGAAACATCGCCGACTTCAGGTGAGAAATGGCTAATTTCAGTCTCTAATGCAACATTTGGTGTCAATGATTCATCTTCATCCTTGCTTAATCGAGACCACTCCAAGCCCCACAATTCCTCTGATGTTATGATGCGGCGGTGTCTTTGACAAGCTATCGCCTCACTCGATAAAAAAGGTAGTTTCTCTACACCACGCAGTTTGGTAAGAGGTTTAATACATTCCAGGAGATCAAAACTCCACAGTTGTGGAGTATCTTGGCCAACAGACAGGATAATACCTGACTTGGTAGGTAAAAGAGACACACATCCACAGGTGAAAGTTTTTTTCGTTAAAATTTCTTTACTCGACATTCTTACAACAGTCACTAGTACCTCGCTAGCATTGTAATCATCATCACTTGAGCTAATAGAATATATAGCGTCTCCCTCCACAGACATTACAATTTCTCTGACCTTCATTTTGGCGGAGGTGGAATTGGTTGCACTTAGAACATCGACATTGACTGCGACGATGTAGTTAAAGGATGGACCACCCGTCAATACTGTTGTACTGTCCAGCTTCTTGAAGAATCCTGCAGAGAAGCATGGAAAAACACCACGTATATCATCAACCCAGTTGGAAAAGTAGTCGAGTACCGAATTTCCTGACTGAATTGGCCACAAGAGAATTTTACCTGATGAACAAAGGGCAGCAAGATTTGTCAAATCGCAAAATGTGAATTTCCGGTGATGATCAAACGTCCAGCCGTAATTATTCATTCCAACATGTTCTATCTCACATGGAAGGTGGCCACAACAAAGAACCTCGCCATCTGGGCTGAAATGCATTAATCCACAAGCCTTGCTAATGCACTTGAGAAAAACAGGTGCATTCCATCTACCTATTTGCTGCAAGTAGATAGAACCTGTTAAGTCGGCAAAAGCGATTTTTGAGCCATCTTCGGAAATCGTAAAAGCTGAAATGGTTTCTTCACACGTAAAACGGTTCAGTTCTGTCCCATCCTCCATACTCCACAAAGATAGTTGTTTAGGATTATCAAAACGGTCGGTTAACATTGCTTTCTTATCCTTGGGGAATACGCAGTGAGCGAATTTGCACTCACTGTCGATGAAAAGCTCTACACAGTCTCCACTCAAATTGTAAACGTTCCTGAGGTTCCCCGGTAGGACGTATTTTCCATTTGGATGAAAGATCACAGAGTTGTAAAAAGTCAAGACGTAACCACCAATTGGACGATAAGCACCCAAATCACTAAACACGCCATAAGGATGAACCCCCACATATTGTCTTGTGATAAAAGAAGGTCTTTTCCATTGGATGTTCCCTGTTTTAAGAGACCACAAATGGACTGTTCCATCACGGCATTCACAGACCATGAAGTTCATGTCAGCTGAAACATCAAAACATGCCACCCGATGAGAATCGGAAAAACGAGCTTTAACAGCACCATTTCCTTCTCCTGTGTGCACGTACTTAAGGTATGACACATGAGAAAGATCATTGTCAAGGATCGACGCGGCTATGGAAGACAGTTCAGGTAGGCCTTCGTTGATCAAACTTTGAAAAAACAGCAGAGGATGGTCCCTTAAAAGAAAAGAATGCTTTCTAAGAACATCCTGAAGAAGGTCCAAGTTGGAACAAACTTCTTCATGTGGCAGAGCGAGTTGAACGCGTTTTTGCACATTGTAGAGATCCTCCGAGGGGCAATTGCTATTCACACAAAGTTTAGCGTAAACGAGTTTCAAATCTGTTACGAAAGCTTCGATAAGACCGTCAACCCCAGTAGTTACTGGGTCTCTGATAAATGAATCCACTTCAATCATGTGCTTGACACCATGCTGTAATGCGTATGTTTCAGTGTCACTGAAAGTGCAATTGTGAATGCTCCTTCTCTTTACGTTTTCAAGCTCAATCTTACATAGGTTGAAGAGAATTTCGTGTCCTTTCTTTTCATCTAGGATAAACTCATGGTCACCATAGACAGAAGAGCCAGACAACCAGTCTTTCACCGACTTGTGGAAAAAGTGAAGACGATCATTGCGTAAAGGCAAAAGTGTAGAGATACAAGCGATCGCCTTCGTTATTGTACGGTGAGCAGTGAAGGATTTTCCATCCGAATCGAACATATTCGAAACGAAAGCTATAGGCAATGGTTCACGAGAGGCTGTCAAGGCAGAAAGAAAGCGAAATACCTGCTCTTCTTCTATCTTTAACTCTTCACAAAGTTCCTTTTCTAACCGTTTAAAATGACATAGATAAACAGATGAAATTCCCAGCGGCAAGGTTCCTTCCAGGTGCTCAAGTGTGAGAAACAGCACATTCTTTTGGATAAAATCAATGAGATAATAAGCATAAAGGAATACACCCTCGGATTTTTTAACCAGATTCTCCAAAATAGAGCTCTTCTCTGTTTCCTTCATTTGATGGCTCAGACGCATCTCAAGAAACAGCTTAATGTCCCTTATGTTCTCCTCTTTGTTTTCCTCGAGTATAATGGGCTTTAAACGCTTAAGGCTGTCAGCAATGTTTATCTCTGGTCGCGTCGTCACTAAAAGTCGAATCCATTCTGGAAGCTTACAAAACTGGTTGGCAACCACGTTGAGAAGGTCATTGCGCCCCTTGTATTCACTTTCATCCAGGCCATCGACCACCATCAAGAGGCTTTCGCCAGGATTGCTAACTTTAGTTAGAGGCTCCATGAAAAGCAAAGTAAACAACTCTTCAACACCCATGCTATTGAGTTCCAACCCCAGATTCCTTGATAGCTGTTCCACGAGAGCTCTCTTGTATTCTGGTAGGGTTCGAGACAAGTGAATAGCCAAGGACTGAAGCATAAGTTGAGGTTTGCTATACCGTGCATTGTTATGCTGACAGAAGTGGCTTCCCGACAAACGTCCTGCTTCTTGAATTCTTTTGCAAATGATAGCAGAAATAACTGACTTTCCCATTCCTGCATTTCCACTAATGACCATTACACGGTTTGGGGAGTTCCGGTCATTCAGCCAGTCTTCGACTTTTTTGAAGATCCACTCCCGTGTACCTTCTTGGAATCTTTTCACGTGATGCTCGATGTCTCCTTTAAACTCCGCTTGCATCAGATTCTTGAGAATTTTATCCGATCTTTCTCTCTCTTGTTTTTTCTTCAACTGCTCGATCTCGCGCTTGACTTCTTGAAAATCTGTTTTCAGTGTTTCATGTTGTTCTTGAACAACTTCCCGAGTTGTAGCTTGGTTTTCTGCTAGTTCTTCTAGTTTTGACTTGTTTTCCTCAAGAACTTTGCCACAATCGTGTTGGGCCTGCAGCACCTTAGAAACAATTTCCCGGGTTTCGGTCTGGTTACGTCTGATGTCTCTTAGCTGTGATTTGATATCCTCATCACTGCTAGCCCAATCGAGAAGTGCATTAATATAGTCTTCCTCCCCGAAGTGTTCATCTTTCAATCTATCTATCTCCGCTTTATCCAGTCCAAGAGCAACGAGAACAGAACTTATCTCCTGCCAAAGATTGTTAAAAGTTGACTCGTCAACACTAGTGGTTGTGACATGGCCATACAACTCATTGCGATAAAACTTGATGCGAGCAAGGTTTGCTTCAAAGGAGTTATCACTCGCGTGTGGCTTAGAATGCCATCCTGAGGATGGACAAGATAGGCCACAAATGTTGGTAAGAAGGATGAACAACAATGTGATGTCAAATGATTTGGAGTCTGGAGCAACCCCAGACGGTGGGAACAGTATGTCCCATTGTCGCTTTTTTAGGATTCTTCCTCGCAAGAGAGAATGGAGAGTTTTACGGTGAGAATAGAGATCAGTAACAAGGTTTGCAGGGGCGTGATAATGATCAAAAACGTTCCTTAGAACCGTTGTTCCGCCATCAATAAGAAGTCTGCTGAGTTTGGCGCCATTTGTCTTCTCCACAGAGCTTGCCAGTGGTGTGGATGTAGAAGTCGCCATTACTGGTACAGATGCTATTTTCAATCCTAAATTGATACGGAACCCAGATAAAAACAAGTTAAACACTACCTCGAATGAAAATGGTTGCCTAAACGCTACCTCGACTGGAAATAGTTGAAAAAAAAAATTTAGGAGAATGATTTAACTCTAAATGAGCAAAAGATTTCAAAGATTAAAATCATGTTTATTAGTACAGGTAATCACATGATTTCGAGTGCAATTTTGAATAAATAGGCACGCGTAAATCTTTTCAAAGACTAACAAAATTGACAAATTGCACGATCCCGTAGGGCGAGTGCAACTTGTGGTCTCTGAAAAAGTTAATGAGTGCTTATTTATTCCAAATTGCACGAGAAAAATCATGTGATTATGTATTAATAATATTCGTGAAAAAATACGAGATAGCTTATCATAACTATGCAGAAGCAAAGCGCGCGCATCAAGTGCAAAAATAATTTATTGAAATCTGCAAGTGACATGGTGTGTTTGGTCAAAACAACTACGTACGCTCAAAACAATATTATAAAAGGATATTTTCACATCTTTAAGGCGCAAAGTTCGAAGTCCGGTTGAACAGTTCAAGGATTGTTGAGTCTATGTCCGAATCCATTTCGATGAATGGAATCGTCGTTTCCGAGGTTTAACCATGTTTGTTTTTAATTTCGGTGTAGAATCGCTCGAGTAAAGTGTTAAGCTGGGTCGGCTCGTAATTTTTTCTTTTCTTGGCAATTCCCTTCTCTTAACACCACTTTTTCCAAACCGACAACCAAAAAGCAGTGCTTTTTACAGTGATTTCGTTGTTAGAGCTGTTTTCTAGCTGCTCTATTGTTGTTCGACGGCGAAAGAAAACCTACTTAAAACGCCGGCCATTGTGTCGCTCGCAAATTTTCAACGTATCCAAATGTTGCGACATCCAAGGCTCGCATTTGATCGGCTATCTGTGGAGTTTCTTTGATATTTGACCAATAAGAATGTCTGGTTTGCTACTTCTTTGCACGGAATTAACCCTCTTCTGAATTACCTGAAAACTGCATTTATCTTAACCAATCAGAACTGAGTAATTTTTTCATGTATGTCATTGGTAGCCATAGACATTCGTTATACTTCTGTGTGCTTGTTAATAGCTATTATAACATAGCTAGCAAAGCCGCGCAATCAAATTCAGTATACGTAAGCGTGCTCAAAATCCCGATAGTGCACGCTGATAGCGTGAGCAAATCGCTTCGCCAGAAATGTTTTTTCGCGCGAGCGGCCATTGTTAGCGCGGGGAAAAATAATATATTTACACTTCTTTCGTGCTCTCCAAACTTCGATGTGCTCCATAATTCGATAGTGCACGCTAAAGCATGAATCAATTGTTAATTTATATTTACAGAGAGCTTCCTTTGAGCTGGATTGATTTAAAAATGGTCTTGCTTCGACTTTATAATTTTCTTCCTAAATATAGCTTTAAATCAGCAATTAACCTCGGAGTATGTCATCTCTTGTCTTACTTCAGATATCTGGCTCTTTCTGCTCACATCGATCCGTCAGAATAAAATAACACATTGATTATTCCTAAACGATAGCAGCGCCGGTTCTATTGCGTACGTTGAAGAGGGATGGTAAACGCGTCCTTTTGACCAGTAACAGTAGAGGTACGATATAACGCAGAAAACTATGAGATCAATACCATGATATCAATATTAGCGCGAGGGATACACCGAATTCAGATAAGAATGTTCACGATCACGAATGAATAGCCATAACGAAGCCACGAATAGGTAAATGGCTAAGTCGCTCTCGTTTGGAGAGGAATAGGAATGAAAGTATAACTGTGTTTTAACGACGCGGTAAAACGAGAGAAAAACACTGTTTTCTTCAAATTTAAATATCAAACAATCTTTGAACAGGATAATTTTCCAAAAATATCGCAATATCAAAACAAGTGTCATTAGTTTGACTTGAAAGCCTGATAGCTTTTGCTATATTTTTTGCTGTTATGTACAACAGCTACTTTTTAAAAATCATCAGGTACCTACGAAAAAATGCAGACACATTTTGACAAGAATTCTGCGGAAAACTATTTCATGCAGGTTCGAGAATTCTCCCTTACTCTCAATGTCTGAAAAGTAAGAAGAAGGCAGCCATATTCGGTACAAGCGATAAAGCAGCGAGAAAGAGTTACGAACTAGCGAGGTTTTCTTCCCTGGCCCTTTGTTGTCGTCTTTGATCTCGCTACCGTGTTACAGCCTGCTCACAAGTTAAGAACCAATTTGACGCTTCGGTCAAAAGATCGAACTTAAAGGCCAATAACCTTTCAAATTTCACTTCGAAGTAAGAAATAATTAACTTCAACCAGCGATCGCATTGAAAGTTTAGGATGAAGTTTAAAGCAAGCTTTTCTTCTCCCTGAACGGACAGAGAACTCTTTATCTCAATGGTCATGTTATTTCCCACCATGAAACAGAGACTTTGAATAAACGATAAAATATATTGCCGCAAAATGAATTTTGAATAATTTTCCTTGACGTGGGAAGAAAATCAAACAATGTTTCGCCAAATTTCTTCCCGTGTGAAATTCTGCTTTATGTCATGGCAAGTTTTACATTGTAAAGAATAACACACTCGGTCCACTAATGCTCACCAAGATTAATTTCTTAATAACGATAAGTCATGCTAGTCAGTTCACAAAAAATATCTTAAAAGAAAGGTTGGAGATAAAAGTCTCTTTGTCTTATTTTTTGCTTGGGTTTGGATCGGTCTTTTGTAGCGAATTCTGAAGAAAACTCCGGCTCTATGCGAACAATTCGCTCGCCATACGAAAAATTTTTACACATACTATTCGATAATGTCAAACTGATTGATCTATACGACTGCACAAAAGAGAGAAGCCTGATTAAAAATTTAACCACTTGTATCGCTGTCTCGCCTAAGAGGCAGGGTTTGTGATGCGCATGTAAATGTGAAGCATTTTCAACTCAACGTGAAATAAATAGAGAAATGATTGGACAAAACAACAATGGGCGAGAATTTAGTTTAAAACGTTTATGTATTCTCAAATCCTTCCTTACCGCATTAAAGAAATAAAACATGCTGAATGTTGTAAATGCTAAGGAACGCTCGACAAATGCATCATTTGAGAGAATTACAATTCTCGGAAACAAACATTAGCAATCATTCTTACCTTTACATTACTCTCTCCAGTACTGAACGTGTACTTAACTGTATATACTCAACGCCGGTAGCTGGTTTTTACACAGCTTAAGAATAGTTACTCTTTAGTTCGACTCCGTTGCCAACAGCAATTTCAGAGTCGTGGGAAGTAGTTTTTATTTGCATAATTTGATCCAGCTAAATTGAACAGAGATGATTGATAGTTCGGTTTCACGCCAAGAGACTAATGCCTGGGGCATGATTTAATTACCTTTGCATTCAAAATGTTGGCGCAAAGTCTGCAGTAACATTTTACGTTGATAAAAGCATGAAATACATAACAATAAATGTGCACGGTAAGACTAAATTACGAACTTCATTCGTTGGGTGACTGAAGAGAAATTTACCGCAGAAAGAATTTCATTATCACTTCTTAAGCGCTAATACAGGGTTTGAAGTTATTCGGCATTCATTGAATTGAAACAGGAACTTGAACAGGCTACAAAGTCCAATTTTGATGATATTACTTTCATATAAATTCTCATGATAGGAGCATCAATATAATCTATTTTGCTGGGAGATGGGAAATAATTGCACCTGATTTGTACATCATGTTAGCGAATGAATTAACAGTAGTATTTTATCACAACCAGACGCATCAATATTTCAGAAATGTTAGGAAATAGCTTTAAAATCTGTGCTCTCCATTCTATATCAGAGTGGCCTATTCATTAAAAGTACGGCATGCTCATTCTTCACAACATAATTGTCCACTGGAATATCAAAATTGTGTTTGGAAATTGGCGTAGAAGTTAATGACCGAGAACAGTTTCGAGAAAGATCGCATGATTGATCTACGATTCCTTTCCATGGAGCTTCTATTCATTTGAACGACCTCCAGCTTACGCTGTATGCATTTTCAATATTAAAAGCTTCACGCAGACTCTAACCTTTTTTCCTCAACACTCTCAAATAAGTGTGTGGGATAGGGATGTTTCGTCAATGCTACGCGATTGATTATCTTACAAACGAAACCGCGCATTCGCGCATTGAGAGCAGGAGTATTTGCGCCCTGAAAAAAAAATTAATAGGAATTCTGATATTACCGTTGTTCGCCGATAGATATTTTTATAGTTTGTCTCAACCTCCTCTTCAATCATCAGTGCTCAGCTTTTCGATCAGCTTAAAATATTGAAAACAAGACACGACGTGCTCTTTATTTGTCTTGTAAAAATGTGCATAGCAGCAATTTGTATAAATAACTGACTTCAGCTCATTTTTACGCCAATGCACACCAGAGAAAAACAAAAGATTAGTCTGCTGCGGTTAACCGCAAGACTTCTAAAGGATGTGTGTCTTTGTTTAGTATGTCAGGGGGGAGGGGGAAGGGTTTGGGGGGAGATTGGGGTGGAGAGACACATGAACAGAGGAGTTGATGCCCTCTAAAGATTGCGAAGCGTTGAAGACTTTTGTTCACACCGGTCACCAGCCATAACTGTAACCATAGTGCGTCAAGGAAAGTAAAGGTTGCAAGAAAACCTGTACGTCTCCATATTCCTAAGCCATGCAAGAAGCAAAAAGGTTCCATTACAGTGCATGGGATACTTTTTTCTCCCATCTGCCGGCGTTCTATAATGCAATGTCTAGACCATACCATTGCAAGACACTTTCGTTACACTGAATTCGAAAGACAATCATACTTCGAGTGTGAATGAAAAATTAAGGTTAATAAAAAGAAAACAAGTCACATTTGCTAATTCACGCGCTTAATTGCCCTCAAACTTTTAGCCTAACACAAAAACATCAAAGCAAAAATGAAGCCCCGCTGCTGCATTTTCACTTCTGCGTCGCTTTAGATGTTTGATTTTCTCAGCTCAACTTGTGGCAGGCGAAGGCGAAGGTTTCTATTTTACAACGAAAAAGTTCTCGGATTTCTTTAGTACAATCTAAACTAAAATCCTACAAACAAAAACGAAAAAAATGCAAACCGAGCAAATGTATCAAGTCTCGAATGCTGGATTCTTCAGGTGAAGAAGGCGTCGGGGAAAAATTTCACAGCCGCCACTGATATTTTTTATGTTTTTCTTTACGGTTTGACCTGTCACCGCTTAAGGCGATATTTTCATCTGAGGTTGACTGTCTGCTCAGATAAGATTTTTTTCACACAGCTTTCTTAATCAGTAATAGTTACCATGTAAAAGAACTCTCGACTCCATGGTTATGGTGACCTCAGGAATTACATGGTTTGATGTTTTCAATTCTGGCGCTTTTTTGCGCCAAATCTTATTGAAAATGCGGGAGTGTATGACAGTTTGGTTCCACACCGCTGCTGCCTTTAAATATGCGCAGACGTTTGACCGCTTTGCTCCCGCTAGTGTCCAACTAGGCGAACAAACCGCTGTATCTGGGCTTTAAAATATCGAAATCGTCCATATCATTGTACTGATCGACGTACAGTCAATAGTGTTCGGTGGATTGGTAATTTAGAGTTAGTTCAAAATTATGCGTGACGATTCTTGAGAGCAGCAAAAATTCTCTGATCTTCTTCCGTTCACTTCCATTTAGTCTTGGTCAGTAAGCCTGCAAGTGATAAACACACATTTTAACTTCAAAGTGAATTGGTGCAGAGTTCCGAAATACATCTCGATAGTCTCAAAACATTGTTCATTAAAGGACGTTTGAATTTCAGCTTTGTTTTTCGAAGAACATAAATTAACAAAACCCGGCCTAAACTTATCCTTTCCCTTTCTATTGAGCAAGAAATGAACAAGCAATGTAAACTGTCAGTGGACTCTAAAATAATTACAATAAAAAAGATAAATCCATTGATTCAACTAAGCTAAGAAAATTATTGAATAAAACAGTCTGAATAAGTAAGGGCTAATAAAATCAACTATCTTATTTAATTATGATTTGTACCGTCATTATTAACTGTATATATATAGTGAATAACAACAGACTAAAAGCGAACGCCTGTAGATCCATTACTGTTATACCTTCACGTTCTGATTCTTTTCTTCTTGGTAGCTCCACATGGATAAATTTCAATCTACCCAACAACAAACCAACGGCTACAAGATCCTCACGTGCGGAGGCCCCCAAACTGAACGGCCTTTCCTCTATGTCGAGTATGCAGAGCAGGCCACCGGTTCTTATTTGAAACAATCGAAGGAAGTTGTCGCTAGTGCAGCAAAGCAAAGACTCACCGTCACAAGCAAATTTGCAATCAACAATGTCATCGTGGTTTTTAAGCAGATTGTGCCTCGTTTCACCGCATCTGGCATCAAGGATATGTAATCCATAACCTGCATTGAGGGAATCCCAAGTCACAACAAACTCTTCTTTGGGCGATAAAATTAACCTGGGCGAAAAAGATTCTCCATGATACTTTTTACTCTTCCTTTCCCACAAATTTTTGTGGGAGTTTTTCTTTCTCCACCATAATGTCAACTCTTCTATGGCAAGAAGGCCATCGACTGTTTCCTCGCAACTACAGACGAGAAATTCACCCCGAACATTGCAGTAAACAAATTCAATTCTGGCGTCGTAAAAAACTTTTGTTTTCCAAGAATAGATAAACTCCTCACTGGTAACGTCGAAGATGTCTACTTCAAGCATCTTAAAGGCGATGGGGCTTAAAAGATGATAGCTCAGTTCCATCAGCGAAAAAACATATGAGTCTGGTGAATATGTTCCTTCAGATAACAGATTTTCAGATTGACAGGCTATGAGTTCAGGTGATATAAGAGAAAGTCTTTCATAGCCACTCAATTTGGGAAGAGGTCGAATACGTCCGGTCAATTTAAAATTCCACAGCTCTGGCACTCCATTCCCCATACTAATTACAACGCCTTTCTTCACAGGGAGAAGAAACGGAGACGAAAAAACGAAAGCCTTCGACGTTAAAATTTCTTGATTCGACAATCTTAAAACGGTCACTTCAGAAGAACTGTTATCCGAACAAAGGGAATACAGAGTATCTCCCTCAGGTGAAAGCATCACCTCATTGATTGCTGAGCTTTCAGAAGAACAATCTAGATGACTCACGTCTACCAACGCAACGTAGTTGAAAGATGGGCTACTGGCCAGTATCGAATTGTCTGATAACCTCGTGTAAAACCCTGCTCTTAAATCTGGAAAAACACGACTTACACTCTGCACCAGACAATTCCCTCTATTTTGCTGATAAAAATCATCAAAGTCCAAAGTGCTTGAATCAATGGGCCATAAAAAAAAATTGCCTTTCTGAAACAACGGCGGTGAGACGCCTGCTGAGGAAGAGAATAGATCTTCCTTTTGGAATGAACATGTTTGGTACTCATTCCCATAATTCCACACCCAGCTGTAGTTATTGCATCCAAACTGCTCGGACATGAAACCTAGATAACCACAGGCAAAGGTGTACTTAACATTGAAGGCGAGGTGGATCAGTCCACAAGGGGAATAATTGATCTTCCTCAAACATCGTTCTTGCCTTGTTTCCAAATCAATAATAAACACAGACCCAGGATTATCTGCAACTGCGACGAGTGATCCATCTTGGGAAATAGAAAAAGATGCAATGTTTTCTTGCAAAGATATGCACCATAGCTTCATGCCATCTTCCATGCTCCACAAGGAGAGTTTCTTTGGATCATCACCACAGTCAGTTAAAATTGTTCTTCTGTCTCCAGAAAACGCACAATTTGAAAAAACGCAATCGCTTTTTGGAAAACGCTCATATGATTCTCCATCGAGAGTATAAACATTTCGCAGGCATCCCGGTAGGACATATTTCCCACTTGCATCAAAAACTACTGAGCGATAAAAAGACAAACCATATTGTACCCCACGATATGCTCCTTCATCCTGTAATAGACTTTCCCAACGCGATGAGCTCTGAAATTCTTTCGCAGTTAGGGAAGATCGCTTCCATTCTTCATTCCCTGTCTGAAGAGACCAGAGATGAATTGTTCCGTCTCGGCATTCGCACACCATATAATCCATTCCAGGTGAAACATCGAAGCATGCTACGGTATATGAACAGTAAAATCGACCTTTCACTACTCCTTGTTCTTCGTCTTTGTCTAAGCATTTCATGTAAGAGGTATGAGGAAGCTTGTTTTCAAGGATTGTTGCTGCTCTAGGGGATAGCTCGGGGGAGCCTTCGTTGACCAGACTTTGAAACAAAGCTTGTGGGTGGTCCTTCAACAGATAGGAATGTTTTCGAAGGGTTTTTGACAGATGGCGTAACAGAGAATAAGTTCCCTCTTGCAGTGAAGCAACGTTGACGTTCCTTTGAACACTTTGGAGATCATCTGAAGGAACCACGCTGTTCACACAAAGTCTACAAAAAATGAGTTCTAAATCTATGACGTAGGAATTTACCAGGTGATCTACAATGTAGTTTGTTGAATGATCACCCAGTCCATCCAGCTCCGTCATATGCTGGACACCATGTTGCAATGCGTACTGTTCAGCGTCGTTGAACTGGGAATCAAGAAGCTTCTTGTCTTTAATTTTGTCAAGCTCAGCAGTGCAAAGGTCGAAGAGGATCTGATGCCCTTCCTTCTCGTCCACGATGAATTCATGTCGACCATACGACGACGTATTTGTTAACCAATCTTTCACAGACTTATGGATGAAGTGAACTCGATCGTGGCAGATTGGCAAAAGAGAAGAGATACAGGCGATTATTTTATTTACTTTTCGCCTGGCAGTGGAACAGTTCCCAGAAGGTTGTAGTGTTCTGGAGGCAAAGGCCAACGGCAGGGGCTCTCTAGAAGCGGTTAGGGCGCATAGGAAACGTAACACTTGTTCTTCTCCAATCTTTAACTCTTTGCAAAGTTCCTTTTCTAACCGTTTAAAATGATCGAGATAAACGGATGAAATACCCAAAGGCAATCTGCTCTCCACCTCCTCGAGAGTAATTGGCGAGGCATTCTCTTCGAGTACAGCACTAAGAAAATATGCAAACAGGAAAATACCTTCGGTCCTTTCAACCAGTTTGTCCAAGAGCACATTCTTACGTTCTTGCTCAAATTGGTTTCCCAGACGTAGTTCAAAGAAGCGCTTAATGTCGCTTAAGTTCTCTTCCTGTTTTTGGTTAAGGTGCATGGGTTGCAGATGCTTCAGGCTCTCCGTAATGTTTATTTCTGGTCGGGCTGTCACTAGAAATCGAATCCATTTTGGGAGCTTAAAAAAATGCTTACCAATGACATCGAGAAGCTCGTTGCGTCCTTGATATTCACTTTCGTCCAAGCCATCTATCACCATCAAGATGTTTCTTCCAGGATCTTTAACAGCATTAAGAGGCTCCTTCAAAAGCAGAGCAAAGAGCGCTTCGACACCCATGCTGTTGAGCGGTGCCCCCAGATTCCGTGATAGTTTTTCCACGAGAGCTTCCTTGTACTCGGGTAAGGTGTGAGTCAAATGACAGGCCAAGGATTGAAGCATCAGCTGCGGATTTCGATAGCACATGTTGTTGTGCTGACAGAAGTGGCTTCCTGACAGTCGACCAGCTTCTTGCATTCTCGTACACGCAACAGCGGAGATAACTGACTTTCCCATACCAGCATTACCACTGATGACCATTACTCGATTTTCGGAGCTTTTGTCGTCTAACCATTCATCAATCTTTTGGAAGATCCACTCACGGGTTCCTTCCTGGAATCTTTGCGCATGATATTCAATGTCCCCCCGGAAGTCAACCTTCGCTAGGTTTTTAAGGGCCTCAGCTTCCCAATGATCTTCTCTCTTCTTCTTTTCGTACTCAGCTACCTGTTTAAATTCTTCGATACCTACTTGCATTTCTTCAACAGCCTCAAGAGTTTTTACCTGGCATTGGGACAATTTCTCCAACCTAAACTTGGTATCCTCGAGTATTTTCTGGTCTTCTATTTGGTTTTGACGTAGATCTGCAACGTCTTCATGCATCTGTATCTGGAAATTCCGTATATCCCTCAGCTGTGACTTCGTATCTTCTTCACTTTCAGACCACTCACGTAACAAGTCAATACAGTCTTCCTCTCCACTATGTTCCGCTTCTAATCTATCTATTTCTACCTGGTCAAACCCAAGATCAACAAGGACTGCGCGAATTTCCTGCCACAGAGACAAAAACACTGACATTTCAACACCAGTGGTCGACACGTGGCCATACAGCTCATTGCGGAAAACCTTCACTCGAGCAAGATTAGCCACGAAAGAGGTGTCACCAACAGGTGGCATCGCGTGCCATCCTGAGGAGGGAGGGGTGAGGCCACACATGTTGGTCAAAAGGAGAAACAAAAGAGTGATATCAAATTCTTTGGAATCAGGTGGATCCCCACTGGGTGGGAAAAGTTGGTCCCACTGGGCTAAACGCAGAACCTTTTTCTTGAAAAGAGTGTGCAGTGTTGTGTGGTGAGAGCTGAGACCAGCAGCTAGTTTGCCGGGGGGGTGAAAGGTATCGAGCCATTTCCTCAAAACCGCTGTACCACCATCAATAAGAAGTCTGCAGAGCTTAGCTCCATTCGTCTTTTCCACAGAACTGGCAAGTGATGAAGGTGTGGCAGCTGCCATACCTGGTGCTTTAGGGCGTGGATTCTTTGGCGAAGCTTACTAGTCAGAATAAGACTCGGTCCTCAAAATCTCCACTGTGTTCCTCTTATGAAACAGTCCTTGTAAGAGGACCTTTATTGGATATTTGTAGTCAAATGATGTTCTAAAATAACCTGTACCTGTGTGAAAGTAATGAAAAGATGCTTCATAAATAAATAGATAACATGTTTAAAGATCTTAACATTGTCGCTCAAAAGCAAAGCCAAGAAGGCTAGTTTGCTTGCAAATTAAAGGATAATCATCATATCCTCTATTATGAAAGAAGGTCTGTAGTCATAAACACGACAATAGGGAAAATTCATACGATTGTCTATCACAGGTAATTTTTGGCCTTTTTTTTCTGAAACCAAAGAAGCTCTACGGATTGGTATCAAACTCATTTACTTTCAAGGGGGTTGTTCTCTAGCATAAAAAAGAGACTGGGTTTAGTACGTGCCTACTCTGCCGCTGTAAATGATTTTACATCTGCGAATTTGAAACAGCAATCTTAAACGTTTCATGTCGCTACTTTCATCTAGTTATCTGACGTATTTCTAGCCAATCTTGTAATCAATTATCTTTCCCTTCTTACCAATGCACCCTTTTTTGTTATGCAGTCAGCAGATGTATTTCATTCACCACTACCCTTTCAAGTGTTATCGATTTTACTTCTCCCTAGTTTTCTCGTTACTTTGAAAATTCAATAATCTAATCAATTATATTTACACAAGCCGCCTCGATCAGCGTTTGCTATTTGCATCTTATGTGAATAGTTAACCTAAATTAAGGCATGAGTGAAGAATCTGTGCCGATCAAGTTCAAGTAGGTGACTATATGATACTAAGATCACCAGAAAACTCGAGACTTGGTTAACATAAAAATCCCCTACGCAATATATAACACCACATGATGATACTTTTCATGACAAGAATGCTGTTGAACAGAGTGACCTCACAGAGTAACTATTGATTCTATTTAAAATTTTCTTCAAACACAAAAACAATTCTTGATCATGTCGCCTCATTGTTCGGGTGAGAATAGAGCTGGCCTTCCATGATATGTAAACATGTTTATATTGCGCAATAAGCTTATTCAAATGAGTTCATTTTGATTAGTTAATATATTAACTTGTAAATGTACTGAATGACAACTACATAATTTTTTGAGTCACGCGAAAAATAAGAACTTTTCTTTTCGTACGTCTTTGATGCTGTAGAGAATGCATCTTTCGCTAATTTAGTTTGTGTAGGCTTTTGTGATGTGATTAACAACAGACAACAAAGAAGTAATTATTTTCTCTCTCTCCTTATTTAAAACCAGTAAACCGCATCACTGCTTTGATCTAGAAGGTACGAAGGCAAAAAGCGGATAATTTACGACTTGTGTGCTTAACGTTATCAGACATAAGTTCAGATGATAATGATGATAAGTTCAGATAATGATAGAGCAGAAAAGAAGTTTGTGCATCCTTAGACGCTGTTGGCGCATCATTATATAAGAAAACAGGCCATCGAAACAAATACCTTAGACCAATCAGAGTTTTTTTTTAACATTAATCACAACCCACCCCATGAAAATAAAATTTTAAAAAAATCGTCTTGGTATGCAGTAAACTATACCCGGAATCCAGTGCTCGGACAGAATGTCGTTCGAGGTGAGAAGGGTACTCTTAAATCTTAGTTTTGGAAACTAACTATGAACAGGACGTGCCGCAACATTACTATCTTTTAGACATACTAGTTATTTGCATAGTTTGATCCAGCTAAATTGAACAGAAATGATTGACGGTTCGGTTTTACGCTAAGAGACTAATACCTGAGGCATGGTTAAATTACCCTTGAATTCAAAACGTTGGTGCAAAGTTTCAACCAACATTTATCTTGATAAAAGTATGAAATACATTACGATAAATGTGCACGGTAAGACTTAATCACGAACTTCATTGGCTGGGAGACTGAGGAGAAATTTACCGCAGAAAGAATTTCATTTTCACATCTTAAGCGCCAATACAGAGTTTGAAGTTATTCGGCATTCATTGAATTGAAATAGGAATTAACAGTAGTATTTACTGCAACCAGACGCATCATCATGATCATTTCAGAAATGTTAAGAAATAGCTTTAGAATTTGTGCTTTCTATTCTATTACAAAGTGGCATTAAAAGTTTAATTATCATTAAAAGTACGATATGCTCATTCTTTACAACATAGTTGTGCACCGGAATTTCAAAATTGTGTTTAGAAATTGATGCAGTAGTTAATGGCCGAGCACAGTTTCGAGAAAGATCGCACGATTGATCTACGATTGCTATTCATTTGAACGACCTCCGGCTTACGCTGTGTGCCTTGTCAAAATTAAAAGCTCCACGCAGACCCTAACCTTTTTTCCTCAACGCTCACAAATAATCTGTTAAAATCATTGACAAGTAAAGGGTGTGGGATAGGGATGTTTCGTCAATGTAAAGCGGTCGATTATTTTTCAAACGAGACTGCGCATTCACGCGTTGAGAGCGGGAGCATTCACACCCAGAAAAAAAAATCTTGATAGGAATTCTGGTATTACCTGTGTTCGCCGATAGATATTTTTCAGTTTGTCTCAATCTCCTCTTCAATCATCAGTGCTCAGTGGTACGATCAGTTTAAAATATTGAAAACAAGAGCTGCCGTGCTCTTTATTTGTTTTGTAAAAATGTGTATAGCAGCAAATTACATGAATGACTGACTTTAGTTCATTTTTACGCCGATGCACTCCAGAGAAAAACAAAGGATCAGTCTGCCTCAGTTAACCGCAAGACTTCTTAAGCGTATGAGTGTCTTTTTTTAGTATGTTTTTATCTTTAGCTGGGTTACGGGAGGAGGGTTGGGGGGAGATTCGGGTGAAGAGAAGCATGAACAGTTGATGCCCTGCAAAGATTCCGAGCTAAAAGGTTTCACTAGAGTGCTTGGGACACTTTTTTCTCCTGTCTATCAGCGTTCTATAATGCAATGTCCAGACCAAAACATTGCATGACATTTTCTCGCGACAATAAATTCAAAAGACAATCATACTTCGAGTATGAATGAAGAGTTAAAGTTGAGAGGAAGAAAACAAGCCGCACTTGAAAACAAGTCACGTGTTTAATTGCCCTCAAGCTATTAGCCAAAAACGACAACATTTGAAGCCCCGCTGGTGCATTTTCTCTTCTACGTCGATTGAGATGTTTGAATTCTTCAGCTCAAACTGAATTTATCGAATTTCTTCAGTGCAAGCTAAACTGAAATCCTCATAACAAAAAGAAAAAAAAATGCAAACCCGAGCAAACGTATGAGGTCTCGAATGTTGGATTCTTAAGGTGAAGAAGGCGTCGGAGGAGTCCTGATGTCATTGTACTCATCGACGTACAGTCAATATCGTTCTGTGGATTCCTTTTTGAGAGTTGTTTCAATGTTACGTGACGATTCTCGAGAGCAGCAAAAATGCTTTAAGATTCTTCCATTCACTTCCATTTGGTTTTGGTCAGTGAGCCTGCAAGTGATTAACAGACATGTTAACTTCAAAGTGAATTGGTGCAGAGTTCCGAAATACATCTCAATGGCCACAAAATTTTATTCATTGAAGGACGTTTGAATATCAGCTTAGTTCTCTAAAAAGGATAAGTTAACAAAAACCCGTCCATAAGCCTTTAAACCCTAGGAGTGACCAGCATTAAATTTCTCCCTACAATATCAACCCTGAACCACACGTTAAGGTCAGGAGAATGAAGGAAATGATCACCACCAAAAGAAGCTTTTGATTGTTAGACAAACTCTCTTTGTCAGCACCTAAGGAAATGTATAAATAAAAGTATGGAGAATATGCATACTGATGTTAGAATGTAAAAGGTTAACTCATCCTTTCTCTTCTTATTGCGTCTTAAGAAATGAACAAGCAGTGTAAACCAAAATTATTGAATGAAACAGTGTGAATAAGTACTTCAGTAGCTTTGAAAATCAACTGTCTTGTTTAATTATGATTTGTATCATCATTATTAACTTAAGTGAATAATAACAGACTAAAAGCGAACGTCTATAGATCCATTACTGTTATACCTTTACGTTCTGATTCTTTTCTCCTCGGTAGCTCCACGCGGATGAATTTTAATCTACCCGACGACAAACCAACGGCTATTAGATCTTCACGTGCGCAGACCCCCAAACTGAACGGTCTCTCCTTTATGTCGAGCACGCAGAGCAAGTCACCGGTTCTTACTTGAAACAATCGAAGGAAGTTGTCGCTAGTGCAGCAAAGCAAAGACTCGTCGTCACAAGCAAATTTGCAGTCGACGATGTCAACGCGGTTTTTCAGCAAATTGTGCCTCGTTTCACCGCATCTGGCATCGAGGATATGTAATCCACGACCTGCATCGAGGGAACCCCAAGTCACAACAAACTCTTCTTTGGGCGAAATAATAAGCCGGGGCCAAAACGGTTCTTCAAAATACTTTCTACTCTTTCTTTCCCACGAATTTTTCTGGGAGTCGTTCTTTCTCAACCAAATTTTCAACTCTGTTATGTCAAACAAGTCATCGTCTATTTCCTCACAAGTGCAGACAAGAAAGTCACCCCGAACATTGAAGTAAACAAATTCAATATTTTCTTCGCAAATAACTTTTGTTTTCCCAGAATAAATAAACTCCCCACTGGTGACGTTGAAGATGTCTACTTTGAGCAATTTAAAGGTGGTTGAGCCTCTCAGATATAATTTAACTGGATTAGATGACCCTTTTGATGACATTAAAAAAAATGTTGTCTCCTCTGGTGGATAATAAACTACCACATCCGGTATATCTGTTCCTTCAAATGAATGGTCTTGACTTTGACAGGCTATCAGTTCCTGTGATATAAGAGTAAGCTTTTCATAACCACTCAGTTTGGAAAGAGGTCGTATGCATCTCGTTAATTCGAAATTCCACAGCTCTGGTACTCCATTCCCCATACATAGTAAAACACCTTCCTTCATAGGCACAAAAAATAGAGACGGAAAAGCAAAAGACCTCTTCGGCATCAAAATTTCTCGATTCGACAATCTTAAAACGGTCACTTCACAAGACCTCTCATCCGAACAAATGGAGTACAGAGTATCTCCCTCAGGTGAAAGCATCACCTCATTGACTGCTGGGCTTTTAAAGGAACAATCTGGATGACTGACGTCCACCAAGGCGACGTAGTTGAAAGATGGGCTACCCGCCAGTATTGAATTGTCTGATAGCCTTGTGTAAAATCCTGCTTTTAAATCTGGAAAAATACGGCTTACACTCTGCACCAGACAAGTCCCCGCATTTTCCTCGTAAAAATCAGTTAAATCTAAAGTACTTGAATCACTTGGCCATAACAGAAATTTGCCTCGCTGAAATGAGAGCGATGAGACACCTGTCGAGGAAGAGAGTTGATCTTCACTTCTGAGGGAGAACAGTTGGTAATCATGTTCGCCATTCCAAACCCAAGCGTATGAAATATGAGATCCAATTTCTGCGAGCACAAAACCTAGAGAACCAAAAGCGAATATGTAATTACCATCGAAGGCAAGGTGCATTAGTCCACATGGAACATATTTGAACTTCCATCCTTGCAATGTGTCGCAATGACGAATGTACACGCGTCCAGTAATATCTGCAGCTGTGAGGACTGACCCATCTGGGGAAATAGCGAGACATGCAACGTTTTCATCCAAAAGCATGCAGCATAATTCGGCGCCATCGTCTATGTTCCACAGAGAGATTTTTTTGGGATCATTACTACTGTCAGTTAAAAATTTTCTCCTGTTTCTAGAAAACGCACAATTTGAAAAAACACAATCACTTTTCGGAAAAAGCTCATAGGACTCTCCACCTAGGGTGTACACATTTCGCAAGCATCCTGGTAAGACATATTTTCCACTAGCATCAAAAACTACTGATCGATAAAAAGTCAAACCAGATTGCACCCAACGATATGCTCCTTCATCGTGCGAGGAACTACCCCAACGAGATAAGGCCGTGAATTCTTTCGCAAATAAGGATGGTCTCTTCCATTCTTCATTCCCTGTGTGAAGAGACCACAGGTGAATTGTTCCATCTTGGCATTCACACACCATATAATCCATTTCGGGTGAAACATCAAAGCATGCCACAGTACCTGAACAATAAAATCGACCTTGCACTACTTCTTGTTCTTCTTCTTTGTCTAAGTATTTCATGTACAAGGCATGAGGAAGCTTGTTTTCAAGGATTGCTGCTGCTCTAAGAGATAGCTCGGGGGAGCCCTCGTTGACCAAAATTTGAAACAAAGCTTGTGGGTGGTCCTTCAACAGATAGGAATGTTTTCGAAGGGCTTTTGACAGAGAGCTTAACAAAGAATAAGTTCCCTCTTGCAGTGAGGCGAGGTCGACGTTCCTTTGAACACGTTGGAGATCATCTGAAGGAACCACGCTGTTCACACAAAGTCTGCGAAAAATGAGTTCTAAATCTATGACATAGGATTTTACCAGGTGATCTACGTTGTAGGTAGTTGAATGATCACCCAGTCCATCCAGCTCGGTCATATGCTGGACACCATGTTGCAATGCGTACTGTTCAGCGTCGTTGAAATGGGAATCAAGAAGCTTCTTGTCTTTAATTTTGTCAAGCTCAGCAGTGCAAAGGTCGAAGAGGATCTGATGCCCTTCCTTCTCGTCCACGATGAATTCATGCTGACCATACGACGACGTATTTGTTAACCAATCTTTCACGGACTTATGGATGAAGTGAACTCGATCGTGGCAGATTGGCAAAAGAGAAGAGATACAGGCGATTATTTCATTTACCTTTCGTCTGGCAGTGGAACAGTTCCCAGTAGGTTGTAGTATTCTGGAGGCCAAGGCCAATGGTAGAGGCTCTCTGGAAGCGGCTAGGGCGCATAGGAAATGTAACACTTGTTCTTCTTCAATCTTTAACTCTTTGCAAAGTTCCTTTTCTAACCGTTTAAAATGATCAAGATAAACGGATGAAATACCCGAAGGCAATCTGCTCTCCACCTCCTCGACGGTAATTGGCGAGGCATTCTCTTCGAGTGCAGCACTAAGAAAATATGCAAATAGGAAAATACCCTCAGTCCTTTGAACCAGTTTGTCCAAGAGCACATTCTTATGTTCTTGCTCAAGTTGCTTTCCCAGACGTAGTTGAAAGAAACGTTTGATGTCGCTTAAGTTCTCTTCCTGTTTTTGGTTCAGGTGTATGGGTTGCAGATGCTTCAGGCTCTCCGTAATGTTTATTTCTGGTCGGGCTGTCACGAGAAATCGAATCCATTTTGGGAGCTTAAAAAAATGCTTGCCAACGACATCGAGAAGCTCGTTGCGTCCTTGATATTCACTTTCGTCCAAGCCATCTATTACCATTAAGATGTTTCTTCCTGGATCTTTAACAGCATTAAGAGGTTCCTTCAAAAGCAGAGCAAAGAGCTCTTCGACACCCATGCTGTTGAGTGGTACCCCCAGATTCCTTGATAGTTTTTCCACGAGAGCTTCCTTGTACTCGGGTAAGGTGTGCGTCAAATGACAGGCCAAGGATTGAAGCATCAGCTGTGGATTTCGATAGCGCACTTTGTTGTGCTGACAGAAGTGGCTCCCTGACAGTCGACCAGCTTTTTGCATTCTCTTACACGCAACAGCGGAGATAACTGACTTTCCCATGCCAGCATTGCCACTGATGACCATTACTCGATTTTCGGAGCTTTTGTCGTCTAACCATTCATCCATCTGTCGGAAGATCCACTCACGGGTTCCTTCCTGGAATCTTTGCGCATGATATTCAATATCCCCTCGGAAGTCGACCTTCGCTAGGTTTTTAAGGGCCTCAACTTCCCAATGATCTTCTCTCTTCTTCTTTTCGTACTCAGCTACCTGTTTAAATTCTTCGATTCCTACTTGCATTTCTTCAACAGCCTCAAGAGTTTTTGCCTGGCAGTGGGACAATTTCTCCAATTTAGACTTGGTATCCTCAAGTGTTTTCTGGTCTTCTTTTTGGTTTTGACGTAGATCTGCAACGTCTTCGTGCATCTGTATCTGGAAATTCCGTATATCCCTCAGCTGTGACCACGTATCTTCTTCACTCTCAGACCACTCACGTAACAAGTCAATATAGTCTTCCTCTCCACTATGTTCGGCTTCTAATCTATCTATTTCTACCTGGTCAAACCCAAGATCAACAAGGACTGCGCGAATTTTCGGCCACAGGGACAAAAACACTGACATTTCAACGCCAGTAGTGGACACGTGGCCATACAACTCATTGCGGAAAAACTTCACTCGAGCAAGGTTAGCCTCGAAAGAGGTGTCACTAATAGGTGGCATCGCGTGCCATCCTAAGGATGGAGGGGTGAGGCCACACATGTTGGTCAAAAGGAGAAACAGGAGAGTGATATCAAATTCTTTAGAATCAGGTGGATCCCCACTAGGTGGGAAAAGTTGGTACCACTGGGCTAAACGCAGAACCTTTTTCTTGAAAAGAGTGTGCAGTGTTGTGTAGTGAGAACTGAGACCAGCAGCTAGTTTGGTAGGGGGGTGAAAGGTATCGAAGCATTTCCTCAAAACCGCTGTACCGCCATCAATAAGAAGTCTGCTGAGCTTGGCTCCATTCGTCTTCTCTACAGAACTGGCAAGTGATGAAGGTGTGGCAGCTGCCATACCTGGTGCTTTAGGGCATGGATTCTCTAGGGAAGCTTAATTGTCAGAACAAGACCCTGCCTTCAAAATTTCCACTGTATTCTTCTTACAAAACGGTCAGTGCAAGAGTGCCTTGATTGGATGTTTATGGCCGAATGTTGTTCTAAAATGTAAAAAGTAATAAAAAGATTCTTCATAAATTCGTAAATAACATGTTTAGAGACCATAATACTGTCGCTCAAAAGCAAAGCCAAGAAGGATAATCATCATGTCAGCTATTAGAAGAAGGTCTCAAGTCATAAAATATGACAATTGGGGAAACTCACACGATTGTCTATCACAGGTAATTTTTCGCCTTTTTTATGAAACCAAAGAACTACGGATTGGTATCAAACTCATTTCCTTTCGACAAAGCTGGGTTCTGTCGCATAAAAAAGACATCAGGTTTAGTACGTGCCTACTCTGCCATTGTAAATGATTTTACATCTGCGAATTCGAATCAGCAATCTCAAACGTTTAATGTCGCAACATTCATCGAGTTATCTGATGTATTTTGTAGCCACTCTTGTAATCAATTATCTATCCCTTCTCACTGATGTACCTTTTCTTGTTATCTAATCAGCTGATATGTTTTATTCACCTACCATTGCCCTTTCGATTATGATCGATTGTGCTTCTTCCTAGTTTCCTCGTAACTTTGAAAATTCAATAATGTAGTCAATTATATTTACACAAGCCGCCTCTACTAGCATTTGCTATTTGCAGCTCATGTGCATAGTTAACTTAAATTTAGGCTTAAGTGAGAAATCTGTGCCGGTCAAGTTCAACCGAACCTTTTCTGTTTAGAAAACATGCAATGGTGGCTTTCATAGCGGTTTTTTACAAACGAATATTACCTTTTGGCATGCAGCAGTGAGTTTTGTTAAACTAGGTGACTATATGCTACTAAGATTACCAGAGAACTTAAGACTCGGTCAACATAAAAACCCCCTGTAGAATGTATAACACCACATGATGATGATTTTCATGACAAGAATGATATTGAACAGAGTGACCTCTCAAGGTAACTGTTGATTTTATTTAATATTTTCCTCAAACAGAAAAACAATTCTTGATCATGCACAGGACGAAATCACATGTTTCCGTATTTCTGAAACGTGGCGGAAACATGCAACTCCATATTTCCGTTATGTTTAACATGCACAAAAAGTGGTCCGGTTCCGTTGTATACGCAGCAACGGAAACGCGAGAAAACGTCACGAAACCGGTAACGGAAACACAGGTTATCCGTCGTGTTTCCAGAACGGTTTAACATGTTTCTGCCACGTTTCCGTTTACGGATTCTTGCAATTTCGTCCTGTGATGTAACCTGGTCATTCAGGTGAGACTAGTGTAAGCCTTCCTAAATATGTGAATATGTTTACCTGTTCGTGCAATGGGGGAAATGTAAGCCGGATTTTCATGGGAATAATAGATCGCATTCTCAACCTAAAAATCTTATCTTCCATCTTATTCAAATTAGTTCATTCAGATTAGTTTTATTCGAGAGTAGAGTGACTGGTAAATGTACTAAATGGCAATGGATGAGAACCGCATAATTTTGCGAGTCATGCGAAAAACAAGAACTTTTCCTTTTTGTACGTCTTTGATGCTGTGGACAATGCACCTTTCGCTAATTTCATTTGTGTAAGCTTTTGTCAAGGATTAACCGCAGACAACAAAGAAGTAATTATTTTCTCTCTCTCTTTATTCAAAACCAATAAACCGCATCGCAGCTTTTATCTAGAAAGTACGAACTGAAGGCAAAAAGTGGATGATATGCAACTTGCGTACTTAACGTTATCTGGATATAAGTTCCTCGCACATTTAAGACTACTTAATTGAAAAAAAAAACTTTTGCTTAGCGCATAAAATAAATACTTGAAAATAGACACAGACGATGAATTCTTTGAATTTTTGTCAAGCGATTGAACCTTGGTGCGCAGTGAAGTAACCGCGAGATCTAGCAAATTAGCTTTGTAAGTTTGCGACACGGATTGTGTTGAACGCAATTTATTTTTCTCATAGACTTTTTAAATGAGGTCTATAGTAGAAGTAAACTCGAAGAAAGAGATAACTAACTCAACCAGAACGGATTTGAAACACTAAATAACGCAGGGACTTAAATTGGCCAAGATGCATACACAATAACTCAAGCTTTCCCATCTCATCACAGAAATCTATTTGTAGTGTTTCCCCTTTCCATCAGCGTTGAATGTAATAAATAGAAATCCTAATATGATATCCTGAACCTATTCCCCAGATCTGGAGCAATTCACCCAGTAAATTTGAGTGCAAAACAAATCCACTCCTACGTAACAGATTTCTGATGCGGAAGTCACCCAAGGAAAACTCAGAAAGCTCCCTCACGAGTGAAAACAACAAAGTAGTGACGATTCTATAGTAAATTTCGTTTCGTAGTTTCTAACTTTCACCACCAACCTGCACTTGCTGCTGTTTATTGCAGACGCTTGCAAGATCTTCCTTCAAGTCGTCTGTTCGCTTGTTCATCGCTCGATGCACACCCTTTGTTCACGCAGGAACTTTCATCCAGTCTCTTCGCCATATTCCTCCTACTGCCGAAAGTCGGCCAGGGAGGAGGGGGTTGGGGGGTTAAGGGGGCGAGAATTGACACATGGCTTTTCCTTTTCCGTCTAAATTACCTTATGGTTCTTGTGTGATTAAAAGACTTAACTTTGAAAAATATATCTGATCTATTAGATGTCCTTCGGTGAAATGTCACAAAAATCGATTACCAATAAATAAGGGGATCATTACTTTTCAAGTGAACCTAAGATACGATATTTTGTAACATTTCCTCAAACAGAGGGAGTAATTGATAGTCAAAGTAAAGCTGTCCCGGTCTCTTTTCATTTTTTTTTTCTGCTGATTTTATTGCCGAGAATTGCTTCTCACCCTTCCCTCTCGAACTACCCTTCAGGCCCAGTCCTTAGCGTTAAGATTGGAACGCCTAGCGAAAGTTGTGTTTCTGTCTTTGCAGCACGATGCCTGTT